>NC_092078.1:3972500-4167500 GCF_039877785.1 Chaetodon trifascialis
CTCAGTCAGCGCTGTGGCAAACACACACACAGTCTATTACAGAGGAATGTGATGGGTTTCTGTGGGATGTGTGTTTCAGGCTGTTTTGGAGATGCTCTTTAGGGCGGCGTCGCCATGGGGACAGAGCAGTTGAACAAAAATGCCTCTAAAAATGGGCTTTAAAGGAGTCGGCATGGCAGCGGGGACGTATCGCTGACTGACTTTTTTATTCCTCCTTCATTTCTTAATCTGAATGCGCTTCTGTTCGCCGTCCAGCTCTTCTCTTTTATCTCAACCAATTCATGTCTTTGTCCACAGATCGAGGACGGAGGGAAGGCCGCCCTGTGCGAGAAGCTGAAGGTCGGCGACGAGCTCATCAACATAAATGGATCCGCCCTCTACGGCAGCAGACAGGAAGCCCTCATCCTCATCAAGGGATCGTACAGGATACTGAAGCTGACAGTCAGGAGGTAAACGCTCGGCCCGACAACAATGTGAAATACATACATAGGTGCTCATACATCACCTTCATCGCGACACGCACTTGAGATATCTGCACGCACATGGTTTTTTCCACATAGCTTGTCTTCAAAGGGAGTATTCGAGCGTTTGTCTTCCTCAAACGGATGTGCATCTGTCGTCTTACGGACACTTAAGTTGTCTTGGCTCGCCTGAGTCGAAAGGAAGGTGGAGGTGGAGACGAGCTCTTCCCGGTCTGCTCGGGAAGCTGCTCGCCTGGCGTGCAAACGCACATCCAGGCAGCGTTTCGCAGATAGGGAATGTTTCGCAGGAAGTGACCTTTGACCTCCTGGGTGTCAGTGGAAGAGCTGCCTCTGATGAGCGGCGCAGCAGTGGACATCTGGGACTGTGTGTTCAGTAATCAGCTGTTTGAATCAAAGGAAGCATTTGGGGTGGGGAGGGGGGTCCGATCTCATAAATGACACATAAAGTCATACAAATATAAATATTTATTTACTTCAGCGTTTCTAAGTGCAGGTGCGTGTGTGTGCGCTGTGTCTGTGGCAAGAAAGAAAACACATGCACACACACGCCATGCTTAGTGAAATTCTTCTCCGCTTTTCACCCATCCTGGTAGTCTTTCCTCCGCGGCAGACCAGGAGCGGTGGGCTGCCATCCGACCGGCGCCCGGGGACCCAGTTCCTTTTTCGTCACCATTCAGGTGGTGATTTTCTTGCATGTTTTTAGTGGGGGTATTTTTATGGAGGATACCCCAGGTGAACATGGGGAGAACATGCAAACTCCACACAGAAAGGCCCTTTTTCCTCGAGCAGCAGGCACCAAAGGCATGGTGGAGGATACGCCCCCAGTGCTCACAGCGGGATTCGAACCGGGACCTTCTAGCTGTGAGGCGACAGTGTTACCACTTGTGCCGCCGTACGTATCGGACTCCGTAAATGCTGTAGTAGTTCTATTTTTCTCCAAACGGCGTCTTTTATCCTCGTTGTCGTGACCTACTGAGGTAGGAACTACAGAAAAATACCTCTTCATTTTGCTTGAGTCTTCTTGTTATTCTTAGTTGTTGCGGTTGCTTTGTTACAAAAATGGCAAAAGTCGCAGTTTCCCGGCACAGATCAGCGAGGGCGGGAACGTTTAGCCGGAAATGTAGTTCTTCTGTATTCGGATTGAGAAGGACAGTACACCCTTAGAACTACAACTCCCATGAAGCATTGTTCCAACAACTGACGAATAGGACAAGAGACAGTAATAAGTTTTCCCCACTGTTTTTTAGACATGATACCAGCGCAACACCGTCGCACTTGTGCTAGTGGATGCATGTTTCTCTTCGCACAGAATGATTTTTAGTAACAAATGTGACAAAAATTGTCGCACTGTACAGCCCTGCATTGACTGAGCAGATCGGCTCCAGTGTCACCGATACCCGATCTAGAATTTTCTTCAATATTGGGAACGATACCAATACCAATATCGGTAATAGTGAACTTATTGTGAAAGTTACCCATTTATGGACCCACTGTCCAATAGTCACTGTCTTTTGTCTCTGTTTTGGTCTCCACCAACTCCTGAGGGAAATAACTGGCTCTTTATCTGCTAAATGCTCCACTTGGCTCACCAGCTTTGTCTGTCATTTAGAGCTTGGCATTTGATCCATCGTGGATATAAAAGCATAAAACGAGCAGCTTTAATGTTCGAGTTTCTGCAGGACGAGAAGCTGTTTGTTCTTCCTCTTTGCCGCCGTCCTCCTCGCGGCCCGACGCCGGTGTTTTGGCTCAGGAAGCAGAACTAATGGCAGGAATATTTCCAGCCTGTGAACTAAAGTGGATTTGGCATCTTAACGGGGGCTTAGAGGGTGTGGGCTGAAACTGCCCTGCAGATCTGAGGTCAGATTTAACGGCATGTCGGCTCAAGCTTGAATTATATGTTGAGCTCTTTGAAACGTTTTCAGTTTAGCACTTTCTTATCACCTGGATGCTATTTTTGCTCTGCCCTCTCTATTCTCATGCTCATTCCAAACATCCTTCAGTATTTTTAAGCTCATTAATCAACTCTACACCCCTCTTTACCTCGTCGTCGCCCCTCAGTGGATGTAGTTGGAAATGCAGCACAGATGCAGGACAGACTAGAGAAAGAAACGTCGACTTTTTCCACGTTTTATTGTTATTTTTCTCAACTTTCCTGCCTCTGACGTTGATCCTTCACCTGATTCTTCACTGGGCTCAGCCTTGAAACCAGCGTGGGAGATTTTACTGGTGCTGGAAGCCAAACAGCCTCAGACAGCTGTTTGGTAGCAACGCGTCTCGTCCTGGCTTTGAAACCGGACCAGCCGTCCAGCGGTGGGAGCGTCGCTGGGTTTTCTGCTGCAGGCAGACCCCCCCCCCTTGTCTAATGCTGTTAGACACACACACAAACACACACACATGCGTGTACAGTGTGAATTCACACGTAGTCAGACAGACGAACGGACATCGATGTCTTCAGGAATGCTTCTGGTTATGAGAATGCCACCATTTAAATCCACGGTGTGTGTGTCAGTGTCTGGTATGTACTGCATGTCTGACTCGCAGGGGCTTTCCCAACGCCGTGTGTGTGCGTGTGTGTGTGTGTGTGTGAGAGAGTGTGCGTCCTTGTCCACATGTGCTCCACATGTAACAGCATCAGTTCGTATTCTGGTTTATTATTTTTGAGCATTATCCCCCCAAAAAACAGCACACTTGTACCTCTAAAGTCAACAAAATTAAGGAATACTGAACATTTTTAAGCTGCACCAGACTGATTTTCTTTATTGATGAATGTGCAGATTGTTTTCATTGATTCATTGATCGTTCGACCTGTAAAATGTCTCCAAACCCAAGCTCAACCAGCCTCCAAAAATCCAAAAACATTCACTTTGCTATCATAGAAGAAGAAAACTAGCAAATATTTACATTTGAGAGGCAGCTGTAATTGACTTTTTGGCTTTTTTGCTTTAAAAAAATGACTGAAATGATTAATAGTTCACTGAAATTGTTGATAATTAAGCGTTTCAGCTTGAAAAAGGAGTTAATGTTAAACATTATTAGCCAGATAGCAGCACTTTTTTTAACTTTTCCTGAAGGGAGATTAAAGAGTTTCCCAGCATGTTGAGTAATCCTGCAGCTGAATATGAAAACATGAAAACTGGGCTTAAACCCCTGCAAGAATAAGACGTTTATGACATGACATTCAACATCATGATAACCTTTAATCTGTGTGCGTTTGTGTGAATCAGTGTGTTTTTATGTGCTTTGACACTCACACACACAACCACCCTGCACACGTATGAAACCCACCTTGATTGACAAGATGCTGGCACTAACAGCCAATCACAGCTTCAGTATCTGGGCGGGTCCTTGTTGCACTTTGAACCCGACTCCCTGCCAATCACGTCACAGCCTCCACCGGCCGGGCTTTACTCATTACTGCAAGAACAAGGAACCCTCTGGAAGGCACTGCGGGAGTCTGCTGCCAGACACACACACACACACACACACACACACACACACACACACACACACACACACACACTCAGGGATGATGAAATGCTCACATTTGCACACTTGGCTCTTCTCGTATAGTTTTAACAGTGGAAAAGGGCCCTTAGTCAAAAGCCAAACGTCGTTACCACCTCCTTCAATAACACAACAGGGCTGTTGGTCCAGAGGTGGCCTCTGAGTGGAGGTTTCTCCTTCTAACTCAGGAGGTCATTATTCGCTATGAAAAACCAGGTGTGTGTGTGGACAGAAATAACCTCATTGGCTGAAACCTCAGCGTGTGAGTCATGGCTGCTGCTGCTGCTTTGTGCCGCATCAGTTCAGCAAACACAACAGTGACATTCAGTTTTACGGCCCCATAAAGTGGAGATGGACAGTCATGTTCGCGGCCACATGACGCTTTAAATCGAACACACCCTCTTTGTTTCTCTGCCTCTTAAGCAGTTCACCGCCATCGCTCGCTGCTCACTCTGCTGCTTTGTGCTGGACAGAAAGTGAACGGCAGGTTCAAGCTGTGGCCGTAAAACCAGAAACGGTGGTCTGAAACGCCTCATAGAGCCTTCGCTCAGTCCTTTAATGCATCGCTGATGTGAAATACTGATGCAGCGCAGCTTGAAACCTGCAGCATGTTAAAGCAGATTTTCTCCCCAACAAGCGTCCTTGTTCGGCAGCATCGACGCATCTTCATCTACCAATCAGAGCTGTCGCTGCTCTCGCTTTCTCCTCCCATAGGTGGCGCAGTTTGGCAGAACTGGTCCGACAGTGACCAAACAGCTCCCCCTTGTGGAGAACCTGTAGTTTTTTAAACACGGTGGAGTGTTTATGAGCTAATTCTTTAAAGCGTATAGCGTTCACGATGGCTGCCTGCCAAGCTACAGGGACTCCGCCGTGCGTGTTTTCATGCGTGTATTTTAGTAAGTGTGAGAAACCTGCGTCCCGGCCTTTTCTGTTATTCTAAGCTCAATTAAAGCTAAACTGAGACGGATACCCAGCACGCTTGCCTCGGAAACATCAGGAAATTACACGCCGGGGTTCCCCTGTGCCGTGTTTTACTGTAGGAGCGTTTGTGAATAAATGGGCTTTTTCACTCAGGGAGCAGGCCATGTTGGACCGAAGAGGAAGGAAACGCGGAGCTGGCGAGGAGAGATGATGATTTGTTCAACTTCAGCTGGAAAATGGCGCTCTTGTGCAACATTTCTATTAAAGTCTGGCCGGGAAGCTTTGAGACGGAGGCTTGTGTTGGATTTATAAACGGTCGTATTGTGTCTGACAGGTTTCCATTACATTAATCAGGAGTTGTGCAACACCGGAAATGAAAAGCATTAGATTCTCGTGTGTTTTTGGGTTGAAACCCCTCGCTGTGATTCATTCTGTAACATGTTGACACACTGGCGTTCACTTCAGTTCAGCGGGAATTGTTGGAGCTTTTCTCCTCCGTCCTTCACATCATTGTTCGCTCTTTAAATAAAACATATTCAGTTCAGGCTTTGCTGCATTGTCCCGACAGACGAGCAGGCCTGCAGGCTAAATTTGGCAAACCGCAGGAATTCACTGGCCTGCCGAGCAGTTCACTGGAGGGATAAGACAGCAGTGTTTTCGTTTTATTTCAGGAGTGATGCTTTATAGATGTTTTAACGAGCCAGCTCAGGGTGAAAAGCACCCACACGGCTGTTAAGTACTGTTTTATTTTCCTCCTAATTAAGGCAGCCATTATCTGAAAGAATGTGCTCCGAGTGTTCACGACAAGACGGAAAGAAAAGATCATTTTAGAAATATGACATTTAGCTGGTTTTTGGGGGAAAGCCTCAAACGGCAGTTAAAAGACTTCATTACCCAGAAACACCCCGAAACGAGAAGAATCGTGTTAGCTGAACTCTCGCAGGCTTGTGTACCTCATGATTATGGTAGCTGTGGCACGTTATGTGCATTGTTTACACGCAGTAGATGATTTAGAGCTGCAGCTTCAGGTTATTTCCATCATGCTTTCTCAATTAATCAACAGTTTAGACGATGCAATGAGTAAACCACGACATAACTCGTTTTGGGCGACCAACAGTCCAAAACCATCTGAAAATCCTCATATTTCAGCTCAGCTCGCCAAATCTTTGTCATTTGTGCTTGATTAGAGCTTTATAATTGGCAAACATCAATATAAACTAATCATTTAATAGCCTAATTACCTCACAACAGATCCACTCAGCCGTTGATTTTGCCCAGCTGTCACAGATTTTAGGTGTCAAGAAAAATGGATGTTTCCACGAAAACTGGGCAAACTCCACCCGCTGGGAGGCTGCGGTGGGGTCGGTTTGTCAACCGCCGTGTCCACAATAAAGATCTGAAAGGCGGGTCAGGGCGGCGTGCTCACGGAGGACCGAACTCCCGTGTGAAACAGAGAAATTATGTTTGATGTGTGTGTGGATGTGGGCATAATCAGGCCTGACACTCTCCACTGACATCGCATGTTTCCAGTCTAAACACGCTCCGACTCTGAGATTTGAACATTTTTGACTCGTAACGCCACATCTTTACTGTGACTGTATCACGTGACCTTCTTCACGGCTGTCAGGGAGTTTTTGTCTCTTTGCATCTTTTGGGGTGTTGATGAGTTTTCCAATATATTTCTGGAAGGGAAAGAATGTCGGGGATGTTTTGTTGGCTTGACCTGGAAATGTTTCCTTTGTAGTACTTCCTGTTTTCGGCGACCTTTTGTTAGATCCAACTCGACGCCCTCTGTGTGTGTGTGTGTGTGTGTGTGTGTGTGTGTGTGTGTGTGTGTGTGTGTGTGTGTGTTCCCCCCTTCCCCCTCCGCTTCCCGTCCACCTTGGACTTAATGCGTTGGTGGAATTTGTGTTTATGTTTGTGCGTAAAGAAGCAGTATTAATGGGAAGCGAGCAAAGACCAAACAGTTTATTTACAGCCGCTGACCGAACAGGAAATGGCTTTGTCGATGCAGGTGTGCGCACGTGACTGCGTGCATGTATGCTGTATGGACGCTTCTAGATTTTGAAGGCTAAAAAACTTGGATTATTCACAGAGAGAGGAAGAGGCTCACATTTTGGGAAGCATTCGCTTTAGAGCTTCAGAGGCGCTCGTAGGTGGTTTTTGTCACCTTTGACCAGAGTCACAGAGTGAAAACAAAGAAAAACAGGCTAGCTGTTTCCCCCTGTTCCCAGTCTTTATGCTAAGCTAAGCTAACCAGCTGCTGGTTTACTGTAAAGACACGTTATTCATGTTCAACTCACACACACTCACACGCAGCAATCTGTTTAATATTTCCCTTAAGTGGCGACGATGGGATGATTTTCTCTGTTGAAGATAATCAGTCATGACTGAGTGTAAAGTCTTCATAAAATCCTGTTTTTCAAAGAAGAATCAACAGAAAATGAGCAATAATCTGTGAAGTCCAGTCCTTGCACTCAGTTTCACTGATCTTGTGAAGTGCATTTAAAGCAGCTGTGGTCAGCAAAGCTGGACAGTGACATCCTGAACACGACAATGAAAACCTGGATCCCATGTGGAGTTTTTAACTTTTGGTTTTGGTCATTTTCGAATGTAACTCGCTAAGAAATGTCTCTTTCTCTCTCTGGCTGCACCGGCCTTCTGTCCATGCATGTCAAGTGCTGCAAAGCCCAGTGGGAAGAGAAATAACTCCAAATTACACCCTTTGCTTGAGTTCAGGTCTCAAATTTGGGAGTACCAGTCATGCTCGGCCGGGCTTTCTTAAAGATGCAGGTGTTCGGTTTTATCCCTCCATTAATAGGAAATGTTTCCCGTTCATTCTGGTGCGATCAGCCAACCAAAACTCACCGTTAGAAACGCAGCTTTATTTCTGCGTCTTTTCGTGTCACGTTGGAAGGAAATCCCTCTCAAAGTCAGCAGCGAAACGAAACAAAAAAATTTGAGTTCGATTCGAGATTACCGGGCAGCAGAGCAGGAAACGTCCCCGAGACTGAGGCGCAGGCTGGGGTTAACGTGGCAGCGCCGATCGCTCCCAGCGGCGGGAGGAGCGAACGTCAGGAAATTAAAATGATAATTACAAGAGAGGCTGATATCATGTTTGGTGTTTTGACAGGGCAAACAGGACTTTATGACAAAGCTCTTTCATCTCGGCTCACTCTTTCATCTGCGCTACACATTAACTAAACATTTATTTAGCCCGAAGGCTGGACGAGGAGGAGGAGGAGGAGGAGGAGGAGGAGGAGGAGATGAAAGAATGGAAACAGGGAAAGTGGGTGAAGGAGAAACGAGTTGTGGGAACTTTAAATAAAACGCAATTTTGACATGTTTTGACACTTTCTGCTCCTCTGATTCAGATTTATTAACTCATGTTGTGTAAGAAGCACAAACAACATTAACAACACAGATGTCACGTGACAGGAACATCATGTGACCCACAGCCGATTGGACGAGCAGGTCGTACATGTGGAGCAACGTTTCAGTTCGTCTTCCGCCTCTTCGGCGCTGCAGACCTCCTCCGTCGACTCGCTCCTCCACTTTTGTTCATGGATGCTTGTTTCAAGGAGGACACACACATGCACACACACACACACACATTCATGTGATTGTTTGGAATTTTACCGCAGACTGATTGATGGACAACACACACGTGCACGCGCACACACACACACACACACACACACACACACACACATCCCGTTGTTTAGATTTTTGTGCCGCTGGGTCTCTGGAGACTCGGGCAAGACTGAGGTCTGCGGTGCCAAGAGCCATGAAACACAATAGTCTGCCCCCCATCACTTCTCCCAAACCGAACAATAGACATTCCTGGCATTCCTCAAGACCTCTTCCTCACACAAACACACACACATAAACACACATGCACACACACAAACACACACACACACACCAGTCTGGGTCTGATTAGGGCCTTGACTGTAAATGACTTCGCTTGTGACGCTGCTGAGGATGAATTATCGAGCATTGTGGACAGAGAAGTTTAAAGTGTGTGTGTTCCTGCGCTTCCTCGGCGGGTTGCTCGTTAAATCGACAGGATGAGCGGAAATGGGGGGCGTCGGTAGCCGAAGGGATAGACGAGAGTTTATGAGGTTGGCGGTTCATCGGGGTGGTGTAAAAAAATAGAAGTCAGGGCATCTAAAAATTCCATGATGCTGAATTGAGTTTGTTGTGTGTTAATGGTCTCTCCTCGCTAAATACGCTGCGTCCACGCTCAGTATCTACTCGCCATGAAGCGACGAAGGAAGAAAAGCTAATTTCAGTGAAAAGCTGCCTGTGGGAGATTTAATAATCTCCTGCAGAGGAGGCTTAACGTGACTCACACTATATGCAGTATAACTAGGAGTTAAGCTAACCGGCCTGTCTGTCAGGACTCTGCACTTGTTTTTAAAGAAGTATTCATTTGTTTTTTGGGCCACTAGGGGGCAGAAGAACAAGCTAGAAACACAGTATTGACATATTATCATTAGACAAGGGTGGTTTGACCAATGTGTTAGCAAACAGCTGGTAGACACCGAACGACGTTAGTCTTGTCCATGTCGCTCTATTTTGGTCTCCACCAGCTCCCGAAGATCATATCATGCTCGTTAGCTGCTAAATGCTCCATTTGCTAACGTACAGTGGGTTTTTAGAGCTTTAGTGCTACAAACAGCTGCTTGCTATGAACCCAAACAGTGAGTTAAAAAATGCTAAAAGGCTCTCTAGCGCTCTCAGCTAACTGGGATGGTAATCCTCTGCCGCCTCTGAGACAAACGCTAATATTTTGTCATGTCATGGTCGGACTCAGGTGTGTCTGCGGTTGGAAAATCAAGCTGCAACACGTCTGTTCTCTGGTGTTTTTGCTGGTTCCAGCCTCTCAAGCGAGAAGATTCCCAGCCTCTCTTTGTCTTATGTGATAACAGACTGAATGCTTCGTGGCCTGTGGTCATTTTTCTGACGTTTCGTAGACCAGAAGACGAGTCCGTTAATCTGCAAAGCGTCCAGCGCAGTGTGTATGAGCGCGAGTGTGTGGGCGAGTCGGTCCTCGACGCGTGTGGTCTGCTGCAGTTTATCTGTCTCCTCTGGCCTGGCTTTTATTAACCGGCCCATTAAACTGCGACTCCATGATACATGACACTGGCCTGCCTCCACACACACACACACACACACACACACAGAGACACACACACAGAGACACACACAGATTCCTAGAGGCCAGCTTGGACGCACACACATGTTAAAAAGATGTTTCTGTGTTATGGAAGAGGAAACAGGACATTAAGCGTCATCATACTAAATCAGTGGTCTGGGGAGAGAGAGAGGATATTCCCTTTAACCCTGTAACCTCGCTCGCCCCCTCATGCTGGTATTTAATTAGTGTTTTTGTATCTCACTCAAAATATAAGTTATGTGATTTTAACTCTCGCCGTTAAAACATCTCAGAGCTCCATAACAAGGCTGCAAATGATCACATTATTGATTAGGATTTTTTTTTGCAATTATTGATTATTTAGTCTCTAAAACTACCTATAAAATACATAGATATATTCACTTTGAGATGAGGCATGACAAAGCTGCAAATCTTCACCTTTTAGAGGCTGGAAACAGCAAATGTTTCATGTTTTTACCTCATAAATAACTTCCTCACATGTGTAATAATATGGAAAATGAGGCGATTGTTATTTTTTATTTTGGTTGTTCTGATCTGAAGCATTTCTGTGAAGGCCTCGATCCCTCAGCAGCCTGGGAAGCAGCGTCATAAGATGGAAGGAGACTGAATAAACTGTCAGACAGGAGGAATTCCAGCTGCACAAGTGATTAAATTACAGATTAAAAATCCCAACATGAACAAAAACAATGAACACAGTGTCCTCAGGCTGCGCTCTGCTTCCACCATCACGTACGAGCCAATGGAGAGCGAGCTCACTGTGCTGACTGAGGATTAGCCAAATCTTCTGTATCACCAGGTGAACAGATGTTCATCACCTGGCCTGACAGCATGTAAACACACAAACAGGGTTTGATTTGTCCACATTCTTCAGCAGACGTGTGTTCATGAGAGCTCTGATGTAACGAAGCAGAAAATCTGAATTGAAACAGGAAAATCTAATCCGACATCGTCAATACGTCTTGTCTGTTCAGTAGCGACGGTTCGTGGAACGTGTGGAGACGAGTTGACGCAGGAGAAGAAGCGTCTCGCTCGTCACAGCGAATGTTTTCCGGTGCTTGCTTCGTTTCTCTTTGCCCGTCAGCTGACTCTCGCTCATGTCAGCGTTTACGCTTCTGACTGCTTTGACGCCTCAGCTTCTTTTAGCGCTTTCTTTTAGCATTCCCACTTCACTGACTCTTCGTGTCCTTTCTTTCTGACGCTTCCCATCCTATCACGTGCTGACACCTCAACCGTAGACCGTGTCTCTGTGACGCCACCCAGCAGTTTCTGAAGAGTCACTAATTCCTCCTTTCGCGACTCACTCGTTTGCTGCTTTAACGGACGCTTCCGCTCCTTTCGGCGCTCTCGCTTCCTTTTGCTCTTCAGCTCCCTGCAGCGCTTCGGTTTAGCTGCTGCTTCAACCTCTTCCAGCGTGCTCGTGTCAACTGCCTCCACCATTTCTTCCAGTGCGTTTCTTTCAACCACCGCTTCAACTGCTTTCGGTGCTTGAGCTCCAGATGCAGTTTGAACTCGCTTAAGTGCCTCATGAGGAGTCAAGCTGCTGCAGAGCACATCCAGTTTACTGATCCACGCTGATGCTGTCTGTTAGTGAAAAGTGATTCTTCTAAACACACGTATGACGGAACAGCGTGTAAATCACATGTAAGTTTCCTGGAACCTTTTGAAGGACTCACTTAAAAACGCACACACACACAAACACACACAGGGGATGGAGCAGTAACAAACAGCGCATTGTGCTGCAGATGGACTTCACCCTTCCTGCCATCGAGCTCTGGTATGAGCCTAGTCTCACTGTACTGATTACCTGGTATTTAGAAAATGTGTGTGTGTGTGTGTGTGTGTGTGTGTGTGTGTGTGTGTGTGTGTGTGTGTGTGTGTGTGTGTGTGTGTGTGTGTGTGTGTGTGTGTGTGTGTATGTGAGAGAGTGAAAGTACATATATGTGCATCTAAGCATGACATACATGTGTGTGTGTTTGTCATTCAGAAATCCATAATCAAGGGTGATGGGGGGCCTTAAGGCAAACAAACAGGAGTCTGATTGCACACACACACACACACCCACACACACACACACACACACACACACACACACACACAGTGCAGGGCTCAGACCCATAAAGCAAACAAATAAGGGCTGATTGCAGGCGAACACAAAGGGACAGAGGGGAGGAGGTGAGGCTGTTTAGGCTTTCTAGCACCGTTAACCCTTCACCCTTTTGAAAGGAAGACAGGGAATGTGAGGAATCTGACACACACACACACACACACCTTTGTGGAGTCTGCAGGAGATGGAGGTCTCCAGGAAACCCTTTGAAGCCCGCCGAGGGCCTCATGTTATTAAGCGTCCGCTGTGGCGCGGCTAATGTTGGACATTCACACGTCTCGCTCGCTCAAAGGTTCAAGTCCAGTCAAAATAACGAGGGAGCAGTGACGCTGATGCAGGCGGCCTTTTGCAGCCTGAGAGTAAAAACGTCCCGTGCTGAAAAAGTTGGTCGTGTGGGAAAACTGAATGCTGAAGCTGCTACGGTTCACTCTTCGATATTCAAAGAAGATATCCGAATTTGTTAGAAAACACTCAGCAGTACTTTTTTTTATGATAGTGGCAAGATAACGAGGTAAAAGCAATTTTGGATCCAAAGAATTTATCTTTGGATCCACAAGTTTATGGTGATCTGATTCATTTGATGCACGTAAATATACTTCTGTAGAGGTCTGCAGTGTTAGAAACAGTCAAATAAACGATAAATCAGTTGATATACAATTAATGGATTAATTGTTTCGGTCATTTATAGAGAAAAAAATCTCCTTCCAGCTTCTCAAATGTGACTTTTCTCTCTTTTTAATTGTAAATGTAATTTGACTGTTAACTTTGAGCTCTGGGATCTTGTGATGGGAGTTTTAATTTGTAATTTTTCTATATTTTGAGCTTTTCTTGTAGTAGAGAGCTGACAGGAAGCAACAGGAAAGAGGTGTAATGACATGTGACATAAGATCCCGGGCCGGACTCAAACCTCGTGTGTCTTTTTATTATGTATCTGTCAGAAAAATGAACATCATGCAGTGAGACGAGATGCTTTGCTCCTGCAGTTGATGCCTCCACATTCACGGGGCAGGTGGACCCAAACACTGCTGATACTAGACTGCAGGTCTTCTCCATGCATGGACAGAAAGCTGGAGATTCAGCAGCGAGTGCTTTAAGCTCTTTATTTCACCAGCTTCTGACTCGGGTCTGGTTCTCCCATCCTGCATCCTTAAGCTTATCAGCAGCATGGGCTGTAATGCTCACTGGTCCCGTAACATGCTGAAAGCCTCTCTCCCGCTCATCCATCACCTCGACTCATTGTTTTCGTCTGTAATTACTCCTCCTGTATCCTCCTGCAGACCTCCCATCATCTTTTACACTCCCCTTTTTCTTTCAACACATTTTGTTTTTCTCGTCCGTCTGCCAAGCTGAAAAAAAGCCCCCTCGTCTGTCCAAAAGTCTCTGCTTTCTTTGCTCTTTCGATCTCTTCTGCATGCTCTGCAAACACACGTGCGCGCTAACACACACACGCACACACACAAGGAGGAAGTACCTCTGCATTTTTTCCCCCCGTCAAACAATAACAGCGTGGAACTCTGGGTATTATTTTAGCAGCCGTCCACCACTTTATCTGCTCTCCACAATGCTTCCTCTCTCACTGACTCACACATCCTGCCTGAGAGGGGGCGAGAGAGGCAGGGAAAGAATGAGATGAGAGAGAGAGAGAGAGAGAGAGAGAGAGAGAGAGAGAGAGAGAGAGAGAGAGAGAGAGAGAGAGAGAAATGCGGAGTGCAGGAGGGAGAAATAGCCATGTTTTGTCTTCCAGCGAGAGGAGCGAGGGAGGAGGAAGGGAGGAAGAGGAGGGAGAGGGGATGTGAGGATCGTCGGTTGGTTTTTCCCTCTTGGCCAGAACCTGCCAGCCACTTTACTCCGTCAGATGGACTTCAGCTCTCGGACACTTTATACCAAGTCTCAGATGTTAAGGACACAACCTGCTTCTCCCACCAGACCTCGACTGGCTTGAGGCAAAAGTTGTGACATTTTTACGAGGCGTCGATTCTTCTCGGGAAACCCGTGAGGAGCATTTTCGAGAAGCCCTTGTTTTTTTTTTTTTGAAGGCTTCCTCTGTAGAAGCTCTGGGGTATCGGGGATGCTGGGACCTGAACTGGGATCAGTTTGACAGCGCATGCTTCAGCCTGCAGAGACCGGTAGGTTTGAAACTCGGGCAGCTTTAGCCATCTTTGCTGAGGCTCCGCGTCAGTTTAGGATTGATAGCTCGTCTTGTTCGATGAACTGCAACTTGCATTTTGCGGTGTTGTAGGAATAAATGCACCTCGAGAATCTGAAGTTTGCGTCTCTAGAGTCAACACCAGCCATGCTTTTATCCTCCCAGGGAGGGGTTGTTGAGCACATGATGCATTTTTCCACAAACACCCTGATACACAAACCTTTTGCCTTCTTCTTTGCAGCCTTGTAATCATCGCTGCCTTGTTCCGAGTCCTTCATCTCCTCTGAAAGTCATGTATTCCTTATCAGTGGGACTGTGTGGACTCTAAATCTATCTGTCTGGCAGCCTGTCTGGCATTTGGTCTGTACTGTATTGAGACAGTGTGTGTGACTCAGATTATGCGCGTTGACCTTTGCGGTATCAGTCAGCTGTTGCAGTTTCTGACCGTTAAGCAGGACATTCCAGCGGATCCTTTCATAGAGGCTCATTCAGAGCTGAAGACGGAGAATTCATAATTTCTCGGCCTTTGACTGCTGTCGAGGCTCACCAGCTCCTCGTCTGTCTTTTCACTTGTTCTGCTCTCTCCGCCATTACTTACGTCTTTTTTTAAATTTCCTTTATCAGTGTCTCAGTTTAAGATGAACAGTAAGAATCTGTGCAGCACCCTGTGGATATATTTAGAAGCAGAAGCTCGCCACGTCTCGCAAACCTGATTGGATTTCCTGGTTGGTTGCGGTCACCACAAAAGCGACCAATTCGCCCATTATCTCGGTTTCCACTTCAAGGACGCGCTGTTGCCTCTCGTATGCCATGTGATTCCTGTTTGCATGTCATTCCTGGCTGAGACAGGTAGCCAACTGGGTTACAGTGCTAGAAACAGGAAAGGGGGACCTCTACGGACAAAGCCAGTATCAGCTCGCACAGTTGACAGTGGCCTTGGTAGGCGCTACCTCAAACGGACACTGAGAGCCAGTACCTCGGTTCGTTTCCTGCGCCCTGTAAATGAAAGGGCCGCAGACTCGATGGAGCCTCCGTTGCTGTCAGTGAATAAAGGCTTTGGAAACCTTTTTTCCACTGGCATTGCTGGAGCTACAAGGCTGCAGCACATTTTCTGACTCGGGTCCTTGAGATAGCTGGAATGACCTGCGTTGTTTAGGTTGAAGCGAAGCGGTTTAGTGGAGGAACAAACTGTGACATCTTTTCCACTTAGATCCTTGATATTGAGCAGCTCACCCTCAAAACCACACGATGCTCTCTGGATCTCCAAGAATTTTAATGCCTTAAACAACCCAGTAAGCATGTTTTTGGTCATTTTTGGGTGCTTTTTCTGTCTCACCTTACACATTTTTCTATGTTCATATGCCTTGTATCGCTGTAAATGACAAACACCTTTAATATCACTGAGTTTGGAGCGTGAACATGTCGCCTTGGAACCATTTGGAACTTTTTAGTGTCTTTTTTGACATTTTATAGACTAAACTGCCGATCAGTCAATGATTAATCGCGAAAGTGTTTGTCTGACACAGTTTTTACCGTCGGTTCCTGAAGAAACAAACTTGAACTGAAACTGGAGTTCCTTTCAACAGCATTTCAATGACTACATATTTCAGCATGTAGTTATTGAAGCACTGATGAAACAAAAGGTTTATGTTTCTTGGATCACCTGTGAATCACTAAATCATGCTTAACGGGTGCATGAGGCCAGACTAATTTAAGAAAATCTCTGCTCATTCTTCTGCTAAAACGAGTGCTTGTGAACCACTAAAACGACCAGAACGGAGTAAACACTTCACTCGATATATTAGACTTTCATCGCCTCACAGTATCACAGCTTTGGTCACACGTAGAAGGTTCAGTTCTTCTCGCTGTAAATCCTCAAATCTGTGGGATACATGATTGCTGACCCCCAACTTGAGCAGTGCTCAGAGCATTTTGGTGGTTTGGAAGAAACTTCCCTTCTCCCCTGCAGGGCTTCAAAACACACAGCAGCGTTCGATGTTACGTTCTTAGGTTGCAAAACTGCACACTTGTCATATTTTTTCTTTATCAGTCTCACTTACTTTGGCGTCACATCGTTTGTTTTGATTTTCACGGTCGTCAATCTCTGAAAGCTAAACTTGGGGAAATGGGGGGGGGGGGGTCCGCTGATGTTTGTAGTAGGTTCGATAATGGTATTTTGTGTGGTCGAGTTTGGGTAGTTCCCACACATACTCGTTCACACACACGCAGGCATAGGCGCACATACAGAAACACGCAGGCTCTACATAAACTTTCTCAGGGGATAATTTAAGGACATTGTCAGCAGAGTCGAACAATCAGCGGGCTCAGATAGAAATCCCTCTTAAAGAGCCAGAACCAGGAAAGGAGCGTGTTTATTTTGGAAATGTTTCTGCTGCTCCTGCTTTATCATAAACAGTAGAAACGGTCCTTTCCTTTCCCTCACCGTGCCAGGATCCGCATTCCTTTCCCCAAACTGCACCTCCAAATGTTTCCCTGAAATACCCAGAATAGTCTCATTTTACATTTTTCTACTTTCGGTATGAGAATCGTAGCCAAAGACTTGTTGGGAGGGGGGTTGGCTGTTCTGCCCACCTAGCGGTTGTCCTTGTTGTTTTCAGAGCTGTTTTCAAGTCTCCTGGTTCAGGTCCCAGTCAACAGACACAAGTCCATCTCAATTTGATTGACAAAATACCAACTTTGGTACGAGTCTTCACGAGTCTCACACCTATTGAGACAAGTTTAGCTCGTTAAGTCTCATGTTGATCAGAAGAAGTCCAAGCCAGATTTGGGACTAGTCAAGTATCAAATCAAATAAGAAAAGTCGAGTTAAAATCTTGTAAAAACTCAAATCAGTCGAGACAAGTCCAAGTCGAGTTTGAGTCTTGTTACGTCTGCACTCAGTTGATGTAAAACTGGAAGTCAAACGATCCAAATCCCTATCAGGTTCAAGTCAAACGCATTCAACACAAGTCAAATGTGTGTCAAGCCAAGTCTCAAGTCGGATGAAAAATCAGAGTCCAGTCAGAGACTTGTTAAGTTTCAAGTCAGTCAAAAGAAGTCAAAGTCAAGTGTGAGTCTAGTCAAGTATCCAGATAGTCCAAGTCCAGTCCCAGGTCAGTTGAGACAAGCTTAAGTCAGGTTTCAATTCAAATAAAGTCCCGAATCAGGTGAAACAAGTCCAAATGGAGTTTGAGTCTCGTTAACGGTAATCGAGACAGGTCCAAGACGTGTCCCGAGTCAGTCCAAGTCAAGTTTGAGTAATGCCAAGTCAGCAGTTTTCGTTGTTTTCACGCTCTCTGTGTCTGCAGCAGTTTTCCCCTCTGTGCTCTAATCTGGACGATGAAGTTATTCACATACTGGGCTCTCTCTCTCTTTTAGACACTCTTTCTGTTTCTCCTTCAGTCTCACACACACACACACACACACACACACAGTCTGCAGGGGGTTGAATTGAATCTGGCCAGCATATGGGATCGGAAGTCTGTTTAAGGGAATTAGCGAATATCATGGGATACGCTGGAATGTCTGGCCTCAGATCAGACTGGAGATCTTACTGTACATGTTAGATGAGTTTTTAATGGCAGCCAAACAGCGTTTTAGGAAGCAGTTTCCACAGAATTTGGGTTGGCAAAGCATCGCTGCTGTGAGCTTTATGGGAGCCCTGATCCTCCGCGATGCCTACGACTGTGGTTGCGAATAAGGATGTCATCTTGCCTGGTTAAATTATCGGATTTGGATCCTTAAAAAAAAAAAAAAAAGCTTAAAAGGATGCTGTAGTCAAACAAGAGGAAGTTGCAGAATGGAAAAACTGACCTATTGTATTTAAAGGAAATTACATCAGCCGTCAGAGGAAAAGGACGACAGCCTTCATTTATCTGTGTTGCACATTTATATAGTTAGACTGAAAGAGCTCAATACCACAGAGCGGCTTTACATTTGGGCAAAACATCAAAGTTTACCTTTTTAATTTACATTGTGACTCAGTCCTCGGCTGATGCCAGCGCCGACAGACTGTAAGTCTCTGAAAACGCCCTTTTAATGATGACCTCTAAACAAAAATGCCTGTTGTAAATGCAAAAGATGCAACACAGAATCTCTTTGTGTGCTTAGAGGCACATCGACAACAAAATGTAAATGCAGAAATAAACTCCCAGATGCAGATCCAACCAGAAATGTCTTAATATTTTGTCCACCCTGTTCACATCAGTGAGAGCAGACCAGATTTCACTCAAAGCTGAATGTTATAACCTTCATGCAGGAGACGTTTACACGGTCTAACCATGTGATGCATCATAACAGGAGATGTTCAAAGCTGTGGCTTCGGCGGGCGCCATGACGGTCTGCCGCCGCCGTTCATCCTCACCTGACCTCCTCCCTCTCGTCCCTACAGGCGCAGCGTTCCTCTCATCAGGCCTCACTCCTGGCACCTGGCAAAGCTATCGGAGCCGCCCCTCCCTCCCCCTCCCCCTCCTCCTTCTCCTCCTCCTCCGGCCTGCCTCCCCCCTGCCGACTCCCCTCCTCTCCCCCCTCCTCCCCCTCTGTCTGCCATGCAGCTCCACCCCGGCCCTTACACACTACCCTGGCACACAACCGACAACAGGTGAGCATGGTCTGTTTTACAGGTGTTTGCAGGTGTTGATGTTCAGATTTGTCCATGCACGTCACACACAGACTGTCTGCCTCTAAGTCACTCATTCTGATGACCGTGACTCGCCCCCAGAAGCCAACAGTTGCCAGGAAACAGGTGACATCACCGTGTTCTAATGTCAACACTGCCCACGCAGGAAGCCCATTGGTCTATTTTTGGCTTCTATTTAAACATTCCAAAGTGATAACCAATCAGACTGACAGACAAAGACCTGTTCTTCGTCTGTCTCCGGGGGCCAGGTGGATTATTATTATTTTTTTTTTTAACTGCCACAGCGAAATCTTTCCGTGTGATTTGGCGAAGACGAAGCAGAATGAAATCAGAAGCTCTTTTGTTTTAAATATATATTTTTTGACAGTTTTTGATGAGCCATTACCTTACAGTTAGCAGCCTCAGCTAATGATCGTTGTGAAGGCATCTGGAGATCCACAAAAGCCTTGAATGTGTTAAACCACAGCATCTAATGGTTGAATATAGCTGTTTAATGGTTGGCATGTGGTGTCCCAATGCATAGATATGACAGAGCTATCATTTTACTGTTAACCTTTGAGGGTGAAATAAGATAAAAGCTTTTGAAATAGTTTGGATTTTAGTCGTATTCTGTGCAAAAATTACATTTGAGTAAGTTGTCGCATGTGATTGTGGTGAGCTGCTGCTCGTCCACTTCATGATTCTTTTGTTTTACATGTTTAAAGCTACACTGTAACTTTAGCCGAACAGCAAAAAAAGAGGAAATCTCAGGATAACGATAAATGCTACAACATCATTCATCTAGCAGGAGCACAAGAGGACAGATTCAGTCAGGAAAACTGGCTAACATTTTGCTAACATTAGCCACAATAGGCTACTGGTCATACCAGACCAAATGATGCCATAGCAGCAAAACCAATGAATGTACAGAAATGAGCAAGAGGAAGAATTTGTCATTTCTTACAGAATCTAAAATCTTCCCAAAACCCAAAAAGCTTCTTCGGTCGACGTAAACAGGCTTGATTCTTTCTGCCCAAACATAACACTGCATATCTTTCTATCACTGTGAAACAATAGGAACAAAAGGCAGGATTGTCCAGTCAGGTCGAATAAAAAGAAGCACGGCGGTCTTTGTAATGCAGCATGATCTCACAAAGCTAAACCGCAATCCTTTAAAGGAAAAGAGGAAGTCGCCACCGTCTGTATATTGACTCACAATAAAAATAGCCTTTCCGTCTTTGTTTGTCAGCCTCATGGTACGTCAGTGCCCTGCTCTGTTCTGCTACGGATAAGAATCAGTGATATAATGCACCACTATTAGATTTAATAGTCCCACGTGGATTAGATAGCAGTGTGTGTGCACGCATGTGTGTGTATGTGTGGGTTTCTTATTCCCACAGTTTGTCCTGGCTGATCTCATCATACCCAAACACACACACACAAACACACACACACACACACACACACACACACCATCTGATGAGGAGGTAGCTCCCGGCATAACTCTGGACAATGGCATGTGACTCCCAGAACATGTGGACAAAGAGAGGAAGACATTCAATAAACTGTGTTTGTGTGAAGGAGAGGGACATTTTGTACACTCTGCATCTGTGTGTGTGTGTGTGTGTGTGTGTGTGTGAAAGTACTAAACCAAGTAAAAAATCCAGCAGTTTCTGAGTTTATCTCCAGTCTCTCTGAACACACACGCACATCCCGTCATGTACAGTATTTGTGTGTGTGCGTTCTGCTTTATCTGTGTCAGCCCTCACACTCACATGTTCCACATGATTGGACAGGAGTGACTGTCATTTCCTGTCCAGCTCCCGTCTCATTTCCTCTCTTCCTCCCTCTGTCACCCAGGTCAGATCTATACGGCGGCCTGGCCTTTCTCGTTCATCGCTCACTTCCTCCAAAGACCGTTTTCTCATGCAGATAATCAGGCTTTTTTCTCACGGTGTATTCTTCCTGCTTTCTTTTATGATATGTTAAACCACCGCGTCAGGGTTGCCTTTCCTGGCAGCCATCGTTTTCCACACAGTTCTGCATGAATCAGTCTTGAAACTTGCTGAAGCACTAAAGGTACATGTAACCTTTCACCTTCAGGTTCCCATTAAAAACATACATACTAGACTATGCATGGCAGCTTTATCACTACTGTGCCTAATTCTCCAGTACTACTGTATGCTGCGTTATTAGTGTCTATCAAGTTTAAACTTAAAGTTATATTTAGCAATATTCACCCTGTTAGCACAGCGTCAACTAAAACATATAGGATCTAAAACTAGATTTTGATGCAGGGCCCCCGTATGAGACAAGACAACAATAATTATCCAATAATGTAGGACCAGCCATACTTTATAATTTACTTCTTAGGTGAAATGTGGTCAACTTCAGACTCGCCTGTGGTGGTCTGGGGTCCTGCTTTTTCCATATGGTAATCCCTCTTTGGACATCCATTCTGCATTAATGCCTGTTTGTGGTTGTGCAGTTTAAAAGCATATAGATTTGAGAAGTCTCCGCTGCATTGCCTCACATTTACGAAACTTAACGCAGATGTTCGCTGAGACGGATTCCCAAACTCAGCAAGTTTTACCAGTCGGGTTGTCGACTCTCATGTTGTGCGGGAATGAATGAAAATCAAAGGCTGCCAAACACACAGGCATCGCTTGGACAGTAGGTGTGATAGAAAGCATACATGATTTTGCAATAAATGTGCTAAAACATGCAAAACCACATTCTGCAGACCGCCAAAACATTTCCCTACATAAGCAGAAGAAATTATATTTTAATAAGAGTCATTCGAGGAAGAAACGCCATCAGTTTTCAGATCTTTGCATGGGTTATAAACCATAAATACCACAGAAGCAGCCTGAAGATACTCTGCCGGTTGTTTCCTCATACTGGTTTGAGATCAAAGCCCTTCTGAAATGTCTCCCCTCTGTAACCTCTCCACTGTCTCCTGGGCAACAGCTTTCCCTATTGTTTGAATAAGACAGCGAAGAAGTGTAAAGGGTGAGTGGCCACTCTGTCTTCTTTATAAGAAAAAGAAATGCCACAGTAAAATCATTTTTTTGTTGTTGCAGGCTTTATGGATTAGATTTCAGCCAAGCGCAAAAACACTGGGTGCTGCTACCCCCCCGGAGCTCGCATTGATAGCAATATGTGAATTTATTTTTCTACCCTCCTCGCCCTGAGCTCCCTTTATGCTGAAAACAACCCCCTGTCATTTGGTTTTATGTGGTTTGGGATTGTCGGGAAATTCTTTTTTTTCTTTCTCGGTTTTTGTTTGATTTTTCTGTGAGTTTTGGCCTGTTATTAGACCATTTGAAGTAGAAGGAAACAGAAAGAGGACGGTGATGTGCAGCAGAGGTGACAGGTCAGACTCAAACCAGGGGCACTGTGGTTAAGTGGCTTGCAGTTAAGCCTGTTGTGCAACCTTGGTATTGATGTATGCCATTTGTTGGATGCTGTGGAAGAGGGATCCCTCCTCTGTTTCTCTTGAGGTTCGAAGGGTTTTTGAGGAGTCTTCCCTTAAAGCATCTAAGAGTCTGGGTGCCACAGTTTGTACAGATTGTAAAGCCCTCTGAGGCAAATTTGTGATTTTGGGCTGTCTAAACAAAACTGACTTGACTTGAGAATTACTATACTTCTTTCAAGTATTGCTTTGTACTGACTAAAACACGAGCAGGCCGTTCTCTAAACATCATGCCATGTAATCAGCGCAAAGCTTAACTGACCTGCTATCCAGCGAATGGAAACAAATTTGTTTTTGTATTGTGATGTCAGTGAAATTCAAGTAAAAGTACGTATCAGATGTTTTTCAAAATGTGGTTATTATTTTGGAATGAATCCACGTTTGATGTAAAGGAGATGGGACAGGAAGAATCCACAAGAGGAAGAAAGCAATGAAATAGGAAGAGAGGAATCAAGGGATGACTTAGAGATTTTGACTCCGGGCGGTGGGAGTTGATGAGGAGGAAATCCCTCTCCGCCTTAAGAGGCTTCCTCCGAGGGTCTTTAAAAACACATGGGGCTGCCGTGGATCTTCAGCTCAGGACTGATAGAAAACAGATTCCTCAGCTGTACGGTTCAAAAGTTGTATTCCAGAATGATATACTGTATATGTCTCAAGGGGAAAATCACAACTTGCCAGTTGAAAATTAAAGATGACTGCATTTGCCATTTTGTCAGTCAAAGAGTATCATCATACTGTTGACAAAGAAATGGCCACGCAAATTTCACTCAGGGGACATTAAATGTTAGTGTGACTTTGATGTACTTTTTCAATTAAATGTCAGAGATCACTGACAAAAAGGACCAAAATGACATTTGCTCATTGAAGAATTGTTAAACATCCCAAAGGGGGTAACTGATGTCTGTTTCTGAAAAGCTTAAATTGATCTACTTTGTCTCTTTGTCTCTGCAGTGACTTGTCCTTGCAGTGGGGTCAACTGTCCAGACCTTACGCCTCCACTGACCGAAGCAGTTCCCTGGGCTCCATGGAGAGTTTAGACACACCAACACCCACCACACAGCCATACTCTGACTCCCATAATTCACCTGTGGACCCCACCCTCTTCAACAACAAGAGAGACTCTGCTTACAGCTCATTCTCCGCCAGCTCAAACACATCCGACTACGCAACGGTGCCGCTAAGGCCTGGTGAAGCCTGCTCCATGGATAACCTCTTCCAGAGCCTGGGGTCGGCTTGTCGAGGATACCCTGGCGCTGATACCTCAACCCTTGGGAGCTCGTCTTGCGTGGCCCCGGATGAGGCACAACTTATTGTGCACAAGTCCAGGTCGCTGACCAGGCCAAGGCCAAGGCCTGTTGAGGTCAAAGAAAGGCCTTCCTCCTGCTGTTATGAGGAGGAGCGGAGGGGAGACTTTGAGATCATAAGAAATGGAGAAAGAGGAGCTGAGAGAAAGACGAACCCACCTCAGCCTCCAACCAGGAAGGACAGCTTTAGGGCAACCAGGAGTCGCCCTAATGCCGCCAACAAACGTTGTGTTTCAGCTCCTATTGAAATTTCCAATGTGCCTTGTTACTATGAAAAAGACAAGTCCCCTCCGAATGTTGAATCAGGAATCCATAATGGCTTCCCTGCACCGGAAGAAGGTGACAAAACTGGGACTTTGAAAGAGGATACCTTAGACTCGCACTATCTCCAAAGACAGACTAAAGACATTAGACATATCAGATGTGATACTGGTGCTAATAAAGACTGCAATTCAGAAACCACCTCAGATCACCTCCCTGACCCAGAGACTGCCTCCCTAGCCCCTATCACCTCCTCTCGTCCTTGCTCCTTACCTGCAGAATCCTCCATAGAGGTTCAAGGGCAGCCTCATACCATGCACTCTCAGACCAAGCACTCTACAGCGCTGCACCGGCACAGTGCCCCCGAGAAGCTCCTTGCAACGCAACTTCAGTTATTGCAGTTTAACAACGACAGCTCGTCATTGGAGCTTTACAATCCGTCCCACCCTTCTGATCGCTCCTTGTCCCCTTGTAGCAGCCAGTGGTCCCATTCATCACTGCAGCCCACCAGGGAAGACCAAGAAGCTTCCCACAACCACCTCCACGCCCCATCAAACAAATGGGGAGGCAGCCGTTGCTCAACCCCAGGATCTGTGTTCTTGGAAGGGGATGATGATGATGGTAGCTCAAGTGATAGGCTGGACGGCGTGGGTGTAAATGGCGGGTGCCTCCCACCAGTTGAGCATCACCACCCTTGGGGCCGCTCTGTGAGTGTACCGGGGGACCCCACCGGATCGTCAACACAGGGAAGGTTGAGCTCTGACCAGGTGCTGGAGAGAGATTTTGAGCCTCTTAGTGCTGCTGCCAGTGTGGACACCTTACTGGAGGAACATAGAGCAGTGGACAGAGAAAGAAGTGGAGGCAAAAAAGAGGATGTAGAAGTAGAGACGGACATGAAGAAGTCAAACTCGTCCAGGAACCATCGTCGGAACCGTCGTCGTAGCGAGCGATTTGCTACCAACCTCCGCAATGAGATCCAGAGGAAGAAGGCCCAGCTTCAGAGGAGCCGTGGCCCAGGAGGGCTGCTCTGTAGTGGGGAAACAGTCCAAGAAGAAGAGGGTCCAGATCTCAATGAGGAGGAGGCAGACCCAGATTTGTCTGTTCAGGAAAGAAATACCAAAGTTGCATTCGCCTCACCTGTTACTCCCCAAGATGCCAGCACCACAGCACCAGTTGAGAAATCAAACACTTCAAGTGAATTGAACCATGATGTGTTGCAGCCTCAGTCAAGAGCCTACACTGAAAACAACAGCCTATCCAGGTCTGTCCAGATTCTGGACCCAGGAGTACCCAGTTTTGGCGTCGGCATCCGAGTCGTGGAGGAACCAGCTCCTGCTGGCAAAGCCCGACGCTGGCGTTGGACCCCAGAACATAAGCTACAACCAGAGCCTGAACCAGACCGACGGTGTGGTGTCAAGGGTGAGAGGGTGTTGGGAGTCACAGGGTCACGGCATGGGGTTTGCGCTTTCACCTCCTCATCCACTTCCTCATACATTCGCTCCTCTTCCTGTTCTCGGATGGAGGAGTCAGATATTCTTCCATTTGCAGATAGAATGAAGTTTTTCGAGGAGACGAGCAAAGGTATGTCTGGGTTAAGTGTCTCAAGTCTGTCAAGGCATAGGCAGAAGAAACCCCCCCACTACCCGGACCTCCACAGAGGGGAGCCCGCACAGCAACCAACCCAAAGGAGATACTCCTATCAGGGGGGACTTCAGCAGGAAGGTGCCCTCCCTCCAAACACTGTGGAAGCCAGGAGGCTGTCTGTTAGTACCAGCAGGGAGAGACAAAAAGAGAAAGAGAGGGAACAAGCGAGAGAAAGGGAGGAAAGGGAGAGGGAGAGGGAGGAGAGGCTGAGGGAGAGAGAGAGGCAGCAGGAGAGGGAAAGACAGGAGAGGGAATTAGAAATGGAGAGGGCAAGGCTGAGGGAGATTCAGCGGGAGAGGGAGCACGAGGAGAGGAGGAGACAGTGGGAGAGGGAGAGGGAGGTTGAGCTGGAGAGAGAAAAGGAGATGGAGAGGGCCCGAGAGAAGGAACGACTCAAAAAAGAAAGAGAGAAAGAGCTTGAGAGAGAAAGAAAGAAGGAAAGAGAAGAAGATGCTCAGCTCACATCACATCAAGACCTTCATGGCATTTCCGGCATCAAAGAGAAAAATCAAGACTTGCAACCGAAGGACCACTGCCACAGCTTCCAGGCCGAGCCTCACAACTTCTCCCAGAGTCAAGTCACGCGATCGGCTTTTCATCCAGTCAGCGCCTCCTCCCAGCCCCAGGAGAACCGACAACTTCTTCACCAGGGACACACAGCGAGGAGCCACACACCTACAGAGGTGAGAGTGCTGCTATCACTCAAAAAGGCATTCTTGCACTCACTTGCATCAAAATATAGCTGTTAATAAATGCGCACACACACTATTTTCATTGAGCAGGTGCAAAGACAAGTGCAAGGCGGTTGGTCTTGAGTGTACACACAGCAAGCAAGACATACAGCATTTCTATGGGTCATGAAGGAGTCACGGGTTAGCTCTCAGTGGAGTCTGTTGTGCTGGGATCTAGATTATAAACTTGACTTTGTCAGGTTTATAGACAAAAAGAGACAGAGAGTGAAATGTGGGCTGAAAGAGTGGGTGTTGGTGATCTGGAGTGGGTTGAAGTATCGGTCGGTTCACTGAGAGGTGGACCTCACTCAGAGGCCCTTAAATCTATGTGCGCTTAGTTTGCTGAATAGACTAAATCAGAACTTGAAGAGCTGAAAAAATGAGCCCATCCTAGTGAAGGTGAAAGTGTGTAGAGTGTCGGTGTCTAAAGGCTCCCTCCCCCACACCTTTCTAACGTTGGGATTCATGTCTGCCACCAGGGTGCCCCAGCTTTAACAATTTTATCTTATGTTCAACTTTAACTTACACTCACTTTGTATAAAGTAGCTTATTTTTTAGACAGTTAAATTGTGATAACGGGCCCTAAAACGTTATTATCAACATGACTGATTGATGATCGAGCAACATGAAAGATTTTAGAAGGCATCAATCGTGTTGAGATATAAACACGTTAGCGGTTTTAATTGCATCCATTAACAAGCAGGTTTACAAGCCTGCTGGCCTCAAAAGCGATTTCCAGCAGCAGGCTTTCTAAGCTAAATAACAGCCTGCGTCCCTGCAGCACAGAAACCACGAAACGGCTTTCAGAGAGAAAGATAAACTTTGCAGCTCACTGAAATCAGACTGTGGTTTTGGACCGGGCTGAAATGACCACCGGAGACTGAAAACTATCTTGGTTCTGCAAAACCAGGACCAGAAAGGGATCAAATGGCCGCAGTTGGATGTCGGAGCTAAGTGGCCACTCGGTCCAAGTGCTCCGTGGTTGGACGGTTGGTTTGAAGCTGAACCTTGCATCCTGCATGTGGTCGGAGTCTGAAATTGTCATTGAAAATTCAGCCAATCATTGAAATAACTCTGAGGGAGATTGGGCAACAGCGGCGTACACTTGTGTCAGCGATAATAGCAGCGTCAGGTTACGGCTTTACCACAAGCTGGTTTGGGGCTCTTGGCGGGGGGTGCAGCCCCTCAGCTGAACTTTTGGAAGTCCCGTGAACTTGAACATGTTAGTAACCTTATCATTTGACGCTGAGCAAAGCTGACCTGACATTTGTTTTGGACTAAACGTATCTCCAGTTCAGCAGATCTTTGGTTCAAGCTCACACTGTTTGCCTGTTTTCATGTGGTTCTGCCATGCTGAGGCCTCAGGCGAGCTTTGATCCCCCGCCTCCTCCACGCCGGCATCCTTTTCAAATGAAAGGTCGTTGGTTCGATGCCACGCCGATAAGCCCGTGCATTGAATTCTTGTTTCATATGCCACTGACAACGTCCAATATCTTTAATGGTAACAGATGTGCTGGATGGGCTACAAGGCCATGATAAGATATTCTGCAGACGCACACACACACACACACACACACACACACACACACACACACACACACACACACACACACACACACACACACACACACACAGGAAAAAGCACTGGGAAGCAAGGTGTATATGTAAACACAGACACATGCATGTAAACACACTTGCACACACTCACACAGCTCCCATTTTAAATTCATGATGTTGTGTGCGTTCATGTTTCAGTGTGTGTGTGTGTGTGTGTGTGTGTGTGTGTGTGTGTGTGTGTGTGTGTGTGTGTGTGTTGGACCGAGGAAGGAAACTGAATCTGGAAGTATAGAAATGTAACTGGCTGCTGCTGTTGTGATTATTCGTGGTCTGTCGCTCAGCCGGCTCTCGTTTTAAAAAAAGCCCAGCTGCGTTTTCGGCAGAGTTTGGCAAAATGAAACTGTTCTATTATTTTTTACATCCCACCTCGTTATGTGACCATTAAATCTGCGCCGTGATGCCGCTGGCCCTTTCCTCAAAGCACATCCATCTCATAAAGTGCAGGAAACGTTGTGTGTATAATGCACATCACACTCAAAATGAAACACATTCATGATTATCATTCATATATTGAATTCACAGTGTGTGTTTCCTCAGTTACTTGCTGGTTATTTTAAGATTTCGGTCACTCAAACCAAACTCCAATATTCTTTTTCTCATAAGAATATGGGCAGTAGTGTTTTTCTTGGCAGCAGTAGTAGTAGTAGTAGTTTTTCCTTTAAGTACTTGCTGTAACAACTTAATTTCCCCAGTGTGGGATCAATAAAGTCTTATCTCTCTGTGCTTTATGTGAGCATTATGTTATTCCCATTTTAAGGAAAAATGTCATATACTGTTTAAGCTTTAAGGACGAATGCTCTGTGGACGGTCGACTGGGATCGAGTATGATTAGTGAATGAGTTTAATTAATAATAGTCACTTTTAATCCCAGCTACTGACCAATAAAGGCCAAATTTAGCCATAAATGACTCGCTGCCCCTTTAAAGCCCACGAGACAGTGAAGTGAAGCGCAGAGCGTCCATCCAGGTACTTGTGGTACACAGTTTATTATCACAAAGTTATCGGTTGTTAGCGTTTTACGGATTTTATGCTCCGTTGACAGCGAGTGACGGCCAGATATGTTAAACCCACGTCCCGCCACGCCAACAAAAATACCTGTGAGCGTTCAGATTTACATTGTAGACAGTCGGGAAATATTCGGACCCCAGCGGAGCGTCTGTGCAGCCTCCAGCCGCCTCGGTGCGGAGCTGCTGGATCTCCGTCCACTGAGGAGAGCGCAGTGAGTTTGTTCAGCACGCCACCGCTGCGGTAATGAAGCCGTCAGACGCATTGTGCAGACGTATCCTGTAGGGTTTTATCAGTCTTTCGCAGGCCTTCGCTTAAATTCTTGCAGTTTATCTACACATTTATCACAGTGAACTGGTTCCAGTCGAGTGAACGAATAGCTGGAACTTAATTGTGAGACAGCTGAGCAAACAACAGCAGATGACGACCTGTTCAAAACCGACAGAAGAAACAATTAATTGGACTTCATGACACATCACAGTGAAATAATAAGTCATTTCTAATTGAGCAGTTGACTTTTTGATTAACAGAAGATTAATGAATAGTCAGTTATTTATTGTTTTTAAGCAAAAACGCTCAAAATCCGCTGGTTCCATCTTCACAAATACTAATATTTGATTGATTTTTTTGCTCTTTTATGATCGTAAACTGAAATATTTGGGCTTTAGTCAGACAACAGGAGCGATTTGAAGACATCACCTCAACATAAATGCATAAATGAAACTTGTTGTTAGCTGCAGCTGAAGTAGGAAATATAAAACACGTCACAGCAGAATGTGTTTCAAAAGGCTAAAATGAAGTGATAGCTTGCCAGTCAGGTTTTTGACCTAAAAGACCTCCACCCCTTCGACCTTATCACCGCTGAAGTGTATGACAGGGTGGAGCAACACACCCACTTCCCTTCAGCTGCTCTGAGCAACACCAGACCGAAGCCTCCCTTCATTCCTTTGGCGTTATTAACCTCCTTTAAATGTCTTCCACAGACGTATCCCGCCCGGCAACAGGAAACGACCAAGCTGAACAGGAACTACAGCCTGACGGAGAGGTGAGCCACTTCCTGTAGCGACCGGGCAGCACAAACACAGACAGATGCGCTCACATGAACGAGTCGTCTGTCCTTCTCTGGCTAGTTTGTGATTTCCGACGTCGCACTGCAGACACACACTTGCTCCGTCTTTTCTCTAAGTGAGCCCCCGGAGACTTTAGGTGGGGTCGCCCATTGTGCAGTGACGGGCGGAAATCCTCCTCAGTCATGCCTGGCTGTGATTTGACTGTAATGAGCTCTAAGTGTGCGGGGCAATCATCCATGCTTAAAGTGTGACCATAATGATATGTGGTTGGATGGTCATTCCTGTATGTCAGGACGGAGGGGGGCGTTTAGGACACGCATGGCTGGTAAAAAAGGCCTCTGCTCATATTTGACCTGAGACAGAAACAGTTGAGCGAGTCTGGAATGCACAAAGGAAACATTTACCGTAATTCAACCACTTCTTCACATTTCTCAGGGATGTTTCTCTCCCAGATGTCTGCCGCACATCCCTGAAAGCGATGGGATCCGTCGTGAATGCACAGTTTTGTTTATTTTCCATGAGAATTTTCTATTTTTGTGCTCTTTTCACTCATTTGTGGCTCTTTGATCAAATCTGATCAAACCACACCAGCACGGTCCAAGTACAACAGATGAGATGTAGATGAAAAGGTTGATGCCGTCCTCGTGAGGTGGAGTCAGGATGCGATTAGCGTAGCTTAGCATAAAGATAAGAAACGGTGCAGGTTTCTGGAGAAACACCATATAACTATAACTGAAAACTATCAGCTAAAACCATAAACTGTTGTTTTAGAGCTGCTGTCTTTATGCTAAGCTAGGCTAACCCTGTCCTGGCTCCAGCAAACCCTTTAAATCAAAACATCCTCAGCTTCTTCAGGACTCCGTCTTGAGTTTTTGGACCTTCTTTTAGAGCCTCTGTGTTTGTTCCTTGACAAAGAAATCATTTTTTTGTCCTCTGTCTCTTCATTGTCCACATCACAGGGACTACCCGAGCTGGAGACGGGAGTCCAGACGTCCAGAGGGCATCAATCAGTATCATCAGCACCCCCACCAGGGTCGATGGGGTCCCAGACAGGTTGACAGCAGCAGCGATGACCACAACGGATACGCCTTCGCTCCCCCGCCGGCTCCTCTCTCGCTCCGGGGTCGCGCCATGTCCGAAAACGACCTCCGCTTCGACGGCAGCCACCGCTGGTCGCCGTCGATTTCCATGGCGACCAGCCAGACCCTGAGCGAGGTGGAGGAAGGAGCCGGTGGCGTCGGGCGAGGAGGAGCTGCCAACGCTGCCCTGCCAAACAGGAAGAAGACGCCGCCTCCCCCGAGACCTCCGCCCCCGAAGTGGGAGCAGTTCCACCGCAGGCGAGCTTCTCACCACACCCTGTTCTCCTCCTCGTCTCCTGCTCCTCACTCCATCCCTCCCTCCTTCGACACCCCTCCTCTCGAAACGTCCAGACAGAGGTCCCACAGCCTTCCCCCGGAGAGGCAGGAAGTGTCGGAGGGCTGCCCGCGCTGCAGCTGCAGCCAGCCTCAAACCCAGGAACACGCATTCTCCCACGCCTCGTCCAATCAGAGTCCACCACAAAGGCAGGAACGGCCTTTCTCCCGCTCTCCGTCCAATCAGAATCAGGAACTGCCCTTTACTGTTGCTCCGCCCAGTCCCATGTTCTCCCGGAGGGCCTTCAGACCGGTGGCTCCGCCCCAGAGAGAGAGGGACCCGAGGAGCAGCTATGATGGACCGCAGGGGAGGGTGGAGGTTTTATCATCTCTGCCTCCACCAGCACCAACTGTGAGCAGGTGAGCAGAGCCAGTCCCAGTGTTTATACTGGTTATATCGTCCAATAATAATCAGTCATGTTCAGTCTTACGGTTCACGCTGATAATTCTTATTTTTGTGATATTAAAGTTCATCTCTGTCTCTGAACGTCAGTCGCAGCCCCGACCAGGACAGAGTAACAGTGAAACCTCACAAGCAGCAGACCAACATGAGACCAGGAGCCGAGTGGGAGAGGGCCCCATCCCCCAGAGTTCACAGCGACTCAGCACTTCCGCCTGTCGTAGAAAATGGCGGCGGCGTTTTACCTCCTGAATCCTACTTCCCTGTCGACTATGAACAGCAGCTCCGTGTGAGCAGAGGCTTTCAGAGCATCGATCCGCAGAAGATCCCCGAACCAGCGACCGAATCAGAGGCCACCCTGAGCCCGAGCCCTGCGCACAGCCTGGATGCAGACCTGGACGTCCCCATGGAGACAGACATCGACGACTTCCAGGAGGACGAGGGGCTCCCGGCGGAGGACGAGCCAATCACCAGCGAGCTCCCATGTTTCGCCCTGCCGGTTACGGTCCTGGAGACCGACATCGACACCTTACCGGACTCGGAGACCTCGCTGTCGGGCAGGACGAGGGCGGAGAGCGGCTCTCTGGAGGAGGAGCTGGAGGCCGGGGAGGGCGGCCGAGAGAGGCTGAGCCTGGAGGAGCTCTTCCCCCAGAGCAGCGAGGGAGAGTCGGGCACGGACAGCTGGAGAGGCGCCTACCAAACCACGGAGCCCAACACAGACAGCTTGGACAGGTAACACGAGCGAGGCAGGGAGGGAGCTGCGGGGCTTAAGTCTGAGTGGAGGAATGTGTGTGTCTGTGTGTGTGTCGTGCATTAATTACACACTCCATTTGATTTGTACAAGACTTAACTGTTCTTGACACTAAGCTCATTCCCTCTTTCCCACAACCTTTCCAGAGCACCTTGCTGCAGCCAGCTTTCTTTTTTCTCTCCCTGTTACGCTACACATGGTTTGTTTCTGCAGACGCAGGTGCCAGACGGGTAACTGTTGCCGCACATGACAGAAAGACAAGTCCCAGAGGGTCTAAATGCATCGGAAAGACAGAAGACGCAGCTTTAAAGCCACACTTCTCTATGCCTCTCATGTTGCTTTTAGTTCAGTCTACGAAGGTCTGGGCTGAGATGTGGCTGAAATTTGAAATTTAAAGCGAGGAAAAGTTAAATTTCCTTGTGCTGAAACTGCAGCTGCAAATAATGTACATACTCCTTGTTTTTCTTCTGTCTTGATAGTTGATTGCATTGATTATTTACTGTGTGTCTGTTTTACCGCTCTGTGTAAATAAAGTAAACCCTTCCTCCCCTGCAGGCGCTCCGGCGCGAGCTCCAGCTGTTCGTCCTATTACAGCACGTCGGCGGCCAAAGCTCAGCTCCTGTCGCAGATGAAGGACTTCGCTGATAACAGAGAGCGGGACGACGACGACCAGCTGACCTACAAGGTGATGAGCGCAGCCGCCGTCCTGCCGGAGAATCTCTCATGTTTGTTTAGCGTCTTCCAGCCAAAGCTAACGCGACGGCGATGTGACGCGTCGCCTGTTGTTTCCATTTCGAGCCGTTTAAACAATCGTCCCTCTGTCGTGCAGAAGCAGCTGATGGAGAGCCTCCGCAAGAAGCTGGGAGTGCTGAGAGAGGCGCAGAGGGGACTGCAGGAGGACATCAGAGCCAACGCACAGCTGGGAGAGGAGGTGGGGAGGAACTCCACGCTCTCATTCATTCATCTGTTCACTGTGTCAGCTTTTACTGGAGCTTAGCGGCTCACTTCTGTGTGTGTTTCAGGGCTCTGATGAATGATTTTAGTGTATGTCTCAGAATAAGTTTCACTTTATCCTGCTACTTCATCAGAGATAGAAGTAATCATTGTTTTATTATTGATGAACTAGTTTTGACTCACTATTTAATCTATTAAATGTCAGAAAATTGACCATCTTAAGTCCGGCGAGTCCAAAGTTCAACCAAAACAGCAGCAAGTCAAACCTTAAGAGATTGAAATGGATGAAATAAACAACTTATATGATTATTTTATAATAAGAATTGTTGCAGAATGGTCGTTCGTGCTGGTCTGTTTGCACCATTTACTCCAGCGGCGTCTCCGTCTGCGTCCTCAGGTGGAGAGCATGGTGGTGGCGGTCTGTAAACCCAACGAGGTCGACAAGTTCCGCATGTTCATCGGCGACCTGGACAAAGTGGTCAGCCTGCTGCTGTCTCTGTCCGGGAGGCTGCTGAGGGTGGAGACCACGCTGGACACGCTGGACCCCGAGACGGAGCACCATGAGAGGGTGAGGAGAGGAGGAGACGCAGGAGGGAGGACGGGCTGTGGGGTGTCAACACAGCCTGTGAAGACACAAAGAACGCTTGTTTCAGCATTTTAAACGATATCATGCTTTAAAATCTGCTCACAGCATGAAGAGAATTATAATGTAAAACTAAATGTAGTCACCAAACGTCGCCTCTCTCTGCCCTCTAGCTCCCCCTGCTGGAGAAGAAGCGTCAGCTCATGAGGCAGCTGTCGGAGGCTCAGGACCTGAAGGACCACGTTGACCGCAGAGAACAGGCCGTGAGCCGGGTGCTGGCCCGCTGTCTGTCCCCCGAGCAGCACAGAGACTACAGGTACACGCCATACAACTCCACCACACTCTCCAATGCAGATCTGCCCCAGAAAACCAGCATGTCACACTCAGTTTTTGGGCTCCAGTGTGTGAAATCTGTATTTCTAGAGGTTGGGCTTCTATGGACGTGTTAACACAAAGATGTCAGCAAAGCGCAGATGTTTTATTGGCCACAAAATGTACAAAGAGTGACTTCTTTAAAGTCTGAGTATTTGTTTATTGACAGCATATGTCGTGAGGAGCAGACTGGATAACACTGCACACAGCTAAAACATGTTTATCTTTGCCTTCGTAGCCACTTTGTGAAGATGAAGGCCGCCCTGCTGGTGGAGCAGAGGCAGCTGGAGGACAAGATCCGGCTGGGAGAGGAGCAGCTGAGGGGGCTGAGGGAGAGCCTGGGGCTGGGGCTGGGGATCGGGATGGGAATGTCGATGGGATACGGACATTACTGATGGAGAAGCGGGCTTGTGGTTGCATTAAGTCCAGTTCTGAGACGAGGAGGCCGAGTTGAGTCCAGTTTAAGATTTAAAAGAGGTAAAAGCAGTGATTGACAGCGTTTCTTAAAGGAATAGTTTGACATTTTGGAAAATATTATTTACACCGCTCTCATGTCTGCACACTGGCTCTGTCCAAAAGTCCTAAAGTCCACCCCACTGTTCAACACATTATATCTCATTTTCACTTCCTGGAGTCTCCATGTGAAGCTAAGCTAACCCTCTGCTGGCCGTAGCTTCATAGTTAGCGTTAGCAGAGATGCAGATCCAGGACCAAAACAACAGCTATGACAGCTCAAACACCCCGAATGTTTTTAAGTAAACACGGAAAAATTGACTAACCAAGACCAAGAGCAGGGCAGGAGGCACGAGTCCAAGGTGCCGAAAAAGAAAAAGGACTCTCAGAAAGCATTAACGGTCAGATGAATCTTCAAACACACCGGAAACGTATCGACAGTTTATCCGCAGAGCTGAGCTCAGAGAGCTGGGAGCTCGTCGATGGTCAAAAGGAGGACGAGGGGATTTGGATGTTGCTGAAATGGAAAAGAAGTGGACGTTTTTCCCAAGTTAAAGACTGAAACTGAAGCATTTTTCAGAGCTGATATCAAAGACAAGAACATCAAATAAAGCCTGATAACCACATTTTAATGACGGACAGTGACGCCGTCTGCTTCACATGTGCCTGAAACACGTACTGTAAGACTGTACTAACCACACTACACTTCTTCACACTACGTTGCCAAAGACATTTTCTCTCGATGAATGTGTCACTGAGACGCTGCTTTTTGTGTGTTTTCTGTTGTATTTAAATCTCCTGGTTCGGATAATCGAAGGAGACTTTTTTTTTTCCGGTGCTGAGAAACTGTTTCTGTTACTTAGCGACACTAAAGTCAATGTTGTGAGATGCCGTTCGCAGCGTTTTTAACTGCCGTTGTGAAGTTAGCTAAATGTGGAGTTCCTCTTTTTGTATTCATCCTTGTTGCTGGCTGACACCTGCACTCAGCAGTACATATACTGTATTATCTACCGTAATATCATCATATCACTTTGTATTCCCGTTACTGTAATGTGTGTGGCTGTAACATGTTTCTCTGCGTGGAGTTTGACACTCCGCCGACTCGTTTTACTGTCACATATTAACTGTTATGTACAGAAGACTCTTGTGTTTATAATGTATACGATGTGTATATAGTGATTTTGATTTGTGAAATGACTGGAATTGGTTGTAAAAATTGGTTGTAAAAGATGAACGAGAAGACCGGGAAGAGTCAGCGTTTACTGTATATTTTTTTGACAGGAAGTGAGGAGAGTTCGGTTTGTCTCCAGTTCTTGTTGTTCAAAGTCGAGTTTTTTTAGCCCCAAACAGTTTGTGCAGATCATATTTACTGGAGATGCTACTTTAAAGGACACTTACTCACTTTTTCTTTGAGAGAGGAGACAGCTAACATCGCTGTCATGTCAACACAGTCAGTATAAGGCTACAGCCTGTTAGCTTAGCTTAGCATAAAACCTGGAAACAGAGGGAAACCGCTAGCCTGGCTCTGTCCTCTAAAGCTCACTAATCAACACTCTGTAGCTTCCTGGTTTAATGCAAACAGAAGTCTCGAAACAACACAGAGGCAAGCTAGCTTATTTAGCGAGACAGGCTAGCTGCTGTCTTAAACAGCTTTTGCAGTTTGGTTTCCATTAACATCATTTTTAATCAATATTGTGAAACGCTCTTGCAGCATTAATGAATGCTAATATTAACAGAACGTTAAGTGTAAAAACGACAGTCTGTCTTGGCTAGTCAGGCTAGCAGTTTTAGCTAACCTGCCTCTGTCATTTTTACATTTTGGTTTTTGAACAGAATAAACAAATGAGATGTAGCATGTGGCTTAGTGAACTTTAGAGGAGATAGACTTGTAAGTTTTGGAGCTAGGTTAGCGGTTTCCCTCCGTTTCCAGTCTTCATGCTAAGCTAAGCAAAGCTAAGCTAACTTGCTTTAGCTTCATATTCAACACATAGCTATGAGAGTGGTGTCAATCTTCTCATCTAAATGTCGGCAAGAGAGCAAATTTGTTCATTTTAAACCATTTCTCTTAGTGCATAAAAACATTTTAAAAAAACTTGAGTAAAATATTGTAGTTTAAAGTTCCAGAAACTCAGTTTTTTCCTAATTTGTGAAACATTAATTTTCCTAAAAAAGATTCCTGTTTTTGAGTTAATTATCCAGCATCTCAACCCAACATTAAACTTTAAAAAACAAGTGAAACAGAAAAACCCTACAGCTCAGCAGGACATTGGATTTTGAGGACGAGCTGTGTGTGTTTGGCTGTTGGAAGGTGGACTTGCTGAAGTTAAGTGAGAACAGACGCCTTCATCATTTTCTGCTGCGTCAGTTTCGCCGATTAACTGTTGATCAAGTAAACTTGTTCTGGTAAAAAGCAGCAAACCTGCAGCTTAATGTTCATTAAAAGTTAAGAGTTTTACGCCTGGTTTTGCTCATATTTCTGCTTTGTTCCCAAATGTTTCCTGCTGTTTTGACACCAAACAACTTAAAATGTCCATATATACCTTTTACGTGAACTCCTGTGCTATAACAGCCGTTTTCTAAACCGACAGGAGACTTATTGACTTGACAGGAGAGGAAAAGAAGTTGCTTGTTGGACCAGTGAGAGAGTATATTTCTTCTGCTCGTGTTTTCTTTTGTGATTCTGATTTATTACAAACCCTCTTTTGTAAAATGCATTACAAATTCTGTAACTGCAAAAACACTCCTGTGAGGAAGTACCATAAATAATAATAATAGTATTTTAAACTAGCTTGGCGTCTCCTGTTGTGATTTATGCCCTCCTGGGTGAACAGTCTCTTTATGCCACTTCAGTGTCTGGTGCCGAGATTTATTCCCTTCTGGGGGAAACTCCTGTTTGGATGTGGTGGGATGGTTAAGTAAATACGGCTGAGGGCAAATGGAGGCTGACGGATGATGAGCAGAGTGCCGAGGCTGGAGTTACTCAGCAGCTCTGCAGGAGCTGGAGCACTGATGTGGCGAAGAGACGCTTTAAAGGGAAGCTGGTGCTGGTGTTGGAAATGTACTGTCGGGTGGGGGCATGTTCAGCTCATTAAAACACACTGATGATCCTGTGGAGTGGGGGCCGATCAGCAGGAGGACGGAGCCTGTTTGAATTAAGTGCTACAGCAATGAAAATGCTTTAAAAAGCTCATAGAAGCTGAACATGTGGCTCCAATAACATGATGGAAACCGCAGAAAAAGTGCAAAACTGCATTAAAACTAAATAAGACAACAATAAAAATATAATTAAGTCAACTGAAAGATGTCAACTGTAATATCTCAAAGAGCAATTACAGTAACAAAACTAAATAAAAGTAGTACTTCAATACCTTCAATAAGCTCAGGTTGTCCTCTGCACTCAAGTATGGAAGGCTAAAAGTGCCCAAAAAGAGCAAAAATAGTCATTCATAATACTTGTTGTGCCCTGCGATCGGCTGGCGACCGGTCCAGGGTGTACCCCGCCTCTCGCCCATTGACAGCTGAAATAGGCTCTGGCCCCCCCACGACCCCGAAAGGGATAAGTGGCATAGAAAATGGATGGATGGATGAATACTTGTTGTTACTTCAGGCTCACCGTGTGTTTTGTCACAGCAGACGTCTCAGATTAGAGGGTGTCACATGATCTGCATATTACATAATTTGGAGCAATTTAAATAAAATGTGTGTGAATCTGAAATTGAGAAACCACAAAGTGAAAATTTATTCTGTGTTAAAATTATGATTATTATTATAATATATGCACATTTTTTAAATCTGAATTTTGAGATTCAGGTTTTGATTTGCAATTTTGAAAATTATGACGTCTTAAATTGAGATTATAAAAGCGAGTACCTCCGTCAAATTAAGATTTTGATGTGCGATTTCGTAATCTTTGTGTTATTTGAGGTATTGACTGAGGTTTGAATCCTCCAGCTGACTGCTGTTGCTTTAGTTTGCGTCTTCTCTGGTTTAATCCCACATTTCAAAGACCTGCAGGTGAGTGAATGTGGATCAACACTTACAGATCATGTGTGGATGTAAAATGCTGACATCTCTTTCCTTTTACTTACCATGAATATTTTATTACTTCCACCTTTTCACCTGTTTTGCGTTATTTTCTTGGCAGGAATGAGCTTCCATAATACATGACTCCATAATTAGTTGCTGAGAGGAACCCAGGGAACTCCAAATATTTATAAACTGGCATTTTTGACTCTCAAATGCTTCTAATAAAAACTTGTTTTTGGTCTGAAAAGCACATTTTTGTACATCCCACCCTGAAATAACTATGTTATCTTAGACGATAACGTGGATCTTTCAGCTGAGGGGTGCTTTTAATGGAGATCAGAGCAGTTTTAGAGCTGGAGCTGTTTGAAAAAGATGAAAACTGGATGGAGAGAACAGTGTTTTAGGCGGACATGCTTTGCCTCACTGAGACATGAGCTGGGGGTGGTGGCGGTGGTTGTTGCTCTGTGGATATAATAAAGAAAACAGCTGTCGTAAAAGTAAGGAATCTGTGTTTTTGGGGAAGCGAGGGAGCGCATTCTTCAGCCTGACCCAGATCGAAGAACAGAGGACTGATGGGAACGTAAGGAGAGCTGCAAGAAAAAGAGGAAGAGGAGGATGGAAGGCAAAACATGTGGGCGTGAATGAGTGCAGAGGGCGAAGTGACCCACATCTGAGAACATGAGGGGAAATGAAGCAAACGAGTGGGAAGAAAGAGCAAAGCAAAGAAAGACAGAGAAAAATGTAGAATGAGGGAATGACAGAAAGATTTATTTACTGAACCCTGACTTCAATAAAATGAACTTAATGAAGGAGTTTACAGAAAGGAACGAGGAGGAAGTGAAGAGAAACAGGCTCGCTAAATAAAGGAGAAACGCCGTGGGAGGCAGGGTGGAGGAATGTTTATGTTGGGCTGTGAGGAAGCAGAGAGGTGGAGCGGAGACAAAGAAGAAGGTGGATGAGAGAAAAAAGACATCCTGAGGAGGAAAAGAGCAATAATTCATGAGATACAGACAGAAACCAGATGATCATAACGCCTTGTTAGTGCCGTTCAGAACCTTCACTGAGCTAAAAGTACTAATACCACACTGTGAAGGTACTCCACTACAAGTCAAAGTCCTGCATTCAAAACTGTACTGCGTCACCAAAATGTCCTTTAATTATGAAAGTCAAAGTTGTGGTTTTCACTGGACAGGAAGATGAAATTATGATCTGAAAGGTGACCAGTAACCAAAGCTGTCAGACACATGCAATGGAGTAAAAAGTACAATAACTACCTCTGGGATGTACTGGAGTAGAGGTGTAAAGTTGTATGAAATGTAAACAGTCAAGAAAAGTACTTCATGTACCCTGTTTCATTTCTTACAGATGACCACAAGGTGTCGCCCTTTAACTCTTTTTAATCCCACTGAACTGGTTCATTCTGCATAAACTAACATGAGACAGCACAGCCAAGAAGAAACATCGACCTCAGGTCATCAGTGAACCTCACATCGGCCTCACATCTCCTCTCCCACTAACATCTGGGAGCTCCATTTACTGCTTAACCTCACATATCCTTTACGTAAACACTCTGAAATGAACTACAAACAACATGCAAACTAAAGTCCTGCATCTCTTTTGGAGACTTTAAAGCTTTGTTGGCTGATTTAACTGTTTTAATTAATTCCTTGTCCCTCTTGGAAAAGAGATCTAAATGAGACTGTCTGATTAAATAAAGATAAAATAAGTGGTCTAAATAAAAGCAAGTAATTAGTGCACAACACATACAGAAAAAACAACTGAAGAACAAAATATTATTTGTTTATTTTTCTCACACCTAGCCCTCTGAAATCAAAAATATAGAAGAAACGTTAATATATCTTGCACATCTAAATTTTACTTTTGCGCTTCCTGGTACTACCGAGGAGTTACTGAATACTGCTGGCCGATTAATCGAACTGCTCCACTGACCCAGTTGGAGAAGCGCCGATAGCTCTTAACTCGATTGGATTTCCTGGCGTTCATATGATCATGTCGAGGTAGATGTGATAAGCAGTCAAACCGGAAATTTGGTGAGTTACCCTTCAAATTAAAACGGCACACTTCAATGATTTGCAAAAGGAGCAACATTTAATATCATATTCAGAATACAGATACACATGCTGTATAATATAGAACGAAGATGTGATTAAGTTCTGACAGTAAAATCGTAACGTGCCTTGTTATAAGATCGGCAATGATTTTTTTTAACGCTGGCTTTGCTAACTGTTAAAACGGAAGTTGTAGCTAATTAAACTAACTTGGCGCTAGCTTGGCGCTTTTTGGATTTAAGTGGCAAAAACAACACGCACTGCGGACAATTTGTCACTCTATTGCATTAGTTTATGGTATCTCGTTAGAATAACGGTCCACTGTGGCCTCCCTTAGTGCACCTCCCTCGTTCTATAGCAGCCGTTGGTGGGACGGAGAATGACGCAGGATTTTCACGGAGCAGCCGCTGCGGAGCTTTAAGTTTACATTGGCCGCTGTTGACATAAGCAGCCTACAGTGGAGGACTGCGGCGGGGCAAATCCGAGTCACAAGACTTCTCCGCTGAGCTGCACGGCTGCTTTCTCTTTCCACAGGTAAAGTCGGGCCTTAAGTTAGCCTCTTTCATCTTTTTTTATTCAGAAAACTACGCGCGGATAGAAGTGGGCTTCGCGCGGTGATGTGTAACTAAGTTAGCCCAACGGTTAAGTTGACGTATATTTCACGGCTAGTCGGTCGTCAGAGAGTAACGGCTAAACGCTTAAGCTAGGCTAATAATCTGCTTTTGCTCGGCCGCGGCATGTTTTAGCACCGTGACTCGTTTGTTTTGCCGGTTACAGTTGTAACCGCAGAGCCACAGGAGGAAAAGAAGCGCAAAAAAAGGAGCGGAAACGGTTGCGAAAACTTCCCTGTAAGTGGAGACGCGCTGTCATTGCTGTATGCTGCGGGTGTCCCAGCCGGCGGTTTCTCAAGCCCTCACCGGCTCTTCCGAGAATTAGTTTTGTGAAACTGCTGGAGGGGCAATAAGGACTTGTTGGATATTTTAACTGTTGTGGAAGAAGCCACTTTGGCTTCGCTGTGGTTCGGTGATAATGTCTCAGTTTTGGGCGAACTTGTATCGGAAATACGCCGCCGGCAGCCGCGGAGGTAAAGCCGATGTTTCGCCCGCAGCAGCTGTTAGACGCTAAAATCCCTCAGGCTGACGCTGTTTGTTGTGTCCGTAACAGGATTTGAGAGCATGGAAAACCCCGGCTACTGCTCAGGGAGCTTCGACGGCCTGCATCACCCAAGTGACGACGATGATGACGATATGGTGGACATCGCAGGAGCCACGCTTGACTTCTCCTCCACGGACGACGTGCCGCCTCTGAGCTCAGGTACCTGCGGTGCAGCTGCGGCTGGATGAGGGGCTCGGCCTCATCCAAGTGTTGGAGGGATAAAACTGTCATTTTCAGCCAGTTCAGGATAGTATGCAGACACAGAAGTGGGAGTTTTTCTGTGACTTTTTTTTTATAATGTTGCATAAAAGTATGGAGGGTGCCATGAAACACATCCTGAAATTCGCTTTAAGGCCTTTCAGAAATCTTAATATAAGTTCATTCAGATGTTTAAAATCATGTGAGGACATTAGGAGTGTCTGCAAGCCCCAGAAGTAAAGAAAAATCATGAATTAAGATCTCTGAAAGTCAGATCAGGGACAACAGGTTTAAGGCTCTGATTGTGTTTTTATATCCCCTCATTCCCTGTCTGCTCTCTGCTATCCACCACCTATAAAAGACAGTAAATGCTCCCCTAAAAGAGTCAAATCTAACATGCAGGCCCTGTATCGTCTTCTAAATGAGGGCATCACAGGGTTAATTTTGCTGTACATGCTGTTTTGGCTTTGCAAAACAGTTGCGTGAACAATAACTTGAGCTTTTTAGATTAGCTTTTTATAGAGGACAGTGCAGGAGAGGAAGCAGGTCAAAGGGCTTTTTTAAACAAGACGAAGCAGTTCAGTTAGGTATTAACATAAACATCAGATGTGTATCTTCTCTCTCATAGTACTAATCATCCACCTCTCCCCCACTAAAGGCCCTCTTGGTTGAATAGGTCTTGAATTCAGTTCCAGGCAGAAATAATAAGCCTTTGCTTCCTTTGAACCTCCATGTTTTGTTTGAGCTGAAAGATTTGAGAGCGGCAGCCCCGTTTCCTTCCTCTGTGGAGCTTTGCGACCTCCTGCAGTCGACCGTGGAGCTGCAGTTGACCTCAGGTTGTTGTTTTCTGACACAGAGAAAGCCGTTTCACACATGCTAGCGTGGCTACGTCGCTAACCTCAGGCTTATGCCCGTAATGGCTGGGTACAGTGAGTGTGTGTCACATGATTTTAAGTGAGTTGCAGTCATGCAGCTGAATAATCAGTTACCACCCGCTCACTCTGTCTCTTTCTCACACACACACACACACACACACACACACACACACACACACACACACACACACACACACACACACACACACACACTGACCATCTTGATTTGCTGTATTTTGGTATGACTTCTCCAGCAGAACATAAAACAACCATTAAAGTGAGTTATGGTGCTGGCAGTGTTTGTGGGAGTAGCTGTGACATCTGCACGAAGGCTGCCCGGTTACTGATGATGTCACTGTGACGTCAGCGGCTCTCCTTTCATACAACGAACGAGAGGAGATTAATTTCACATGGACACCTGATGACTGCTCTGCTTATGTCATCATGATGTCATCGGAAGAGCTCCGCCGTTCGCCGTGGCGATGCCTCAAGTTGGCCAATCAGAGCAGAGATCCAACAGCAATGTTGAGTGAAGACTGAAAATGTTAGCATGTAAGCTAGGGAGGCTGTTAGCATGTTTTGGGTTAGGAAAGGGATTTTTAGTCTTTGTTTTTTGAACTTCAAAGTGTTTCTAATTCCTTAAAAACACAGCAGGGCGTTTTGTTTTCCAGAAAAACATGTTCCTCCAGAAGTTAAGTAAAGAATAACGCGTGATCACATGTTTTATGTTGGAGATGCACACCGGCTGCTAACTGCTGTTCTGGTCTTATCAGATTATTGTTACGGGTCTTCCTTCCCTCGTCTAAACAAACAAATACTGAGAACAAGGCCGACTGCTGGTGCGTTCTGTTCTTCTGGTTGTTATCATGCAAACATCCCGAAGGTCTAAACCGTTTCCCAAATTGCGTCAACCCTATCTGCAGAGCTGTAAACATTGTTGTGCCTCCTCTTCAATGCAGCCTCAAGGGCGTTTATCATTTTGTCTTCTAACTTGTACAACAAATCAACATGTTAAAAACCACAGATTATCTTGATATCCAGGGGAAAAAAAAACACCATCATACTGTGATATGGGCTGCCTGGTTACTGCTGATGTCACTGTGATGTCGCCTCCACACCCGTTGAAGCTGAGAGCCCATGCCAGCAGGAAGGAAGCCTGGAGACGAGATTTTCTCTCAATGGATGTAGCTGCTGTCAGGTTTCCACCGTGTCAGCTTTTTGTGGGGAGTGAAGAAACAGCAGCCTCGTTTTCAAACTGACAACCATGTATTTTTTAAAATTGCCCTGTGGTTTGAAGAAAATCATAACCCAGAATCGCTTCAAGCACAAACACGAGAATCAGCAGAACTGGAGTTGCGAGGTTTATGCCTGACAGAAGTGCTTCGCTGCTCGGCCTCAGACTGATTATATCATGGCGTGTCAGGCTCGGGGGCAATCAGGAAGCGAGGCATCGTTAAGGTTTGGGATGACAGCCAAAAAAAAAACGGCGGTTGTGTCTGTGCCGGTTGCTCAGATTCAGGTGAACTCCAAGTGAAGCCACCTTTTCTGACCTTTTAGATTAACATCATCTCATCTCGCATCCCGTTTCCTTTTTAGCATTTCAGCTCACACTTCCTGCTTTCCCTCTCGGGTCAAGTGCGTCTGGGCTCCCTCGCTGCTCGTTAGCCTGCACTTGAACTTGTCGGCAGGCCAGTTTGCTCAAAAGCCGTTCCCAGCGCAGCCTTTAGCGGTTAGCTCTGTGGAAGCTGTTGGTCAGGGGCTCATTAGCCTTAGAGAGGAGAGTTTGGCCTTTGGGCTTTGACTCTGGATTAATATGAAGGAACGAGGAAGGTGTTCTCCAGCAGTGTGCAGTGCGTTTGCTGTCTGAAGCAAGACCTTGTTTGCGTCCGTCGGGTGAATAAAGGTTGAAACCTGCGTCGAGGTTCAGGGATCAGACGAGCCGAGCGTTTTGTGTTTTATCAAAAGAAAGACCACCTATTCCGTGAAGCTCTTCGTGGATGCGAGCATGTCTCTGCTTGTCACTGCTGTCTGGCTTTTGCCGCCCGTGTAATTTTTATTTATTTTTTTTTTCTTTTTCCAGAGAACAAAAAGACGGAAAGGAGGTGATAACAGCTCAACAAAAATGCATTCAGGCTAAAACTGTGCAGGCGCCGTTCACAGCGTCTGACTGATGTGCTCGTTTATTGACGCAGCTGAGCCTGAACCTGCTGGTTTTATGCACCGTTTTCTGCAAGTGTTTGAACTGATCAGCGTTTACAGCCGTTGGCTCTTAACACCACTCGACCCTCGACATTGTACAGATGTTTTATTGACAAGAGGAGGCAGAGATGAAGGAGCCTCTTGAAAGCCATAAAGCAGCTCTTGTCAGGTCCTGATTGCAGTTTGATTGAAGCTGAATGGCCTGTAACACAGAACGGTTTGAGGATTCGGTTGGAGCTCAAACAGCTTTGAAAAGAAAAGGAAAAAGTCCCACAGAAGAGGGAGTTCCCCACCGAGATGATACAGCAAAAAGAGGTTTGAACAGTCAGACCAAGCATGAACTCCAGCAGATGATGTTTTATGGGTCGGAGAATATTGAGTGAGTTGGGAAATACAGTAAATTAGCACTTTGTGCTTTGTTTCTTGGTTTTTATGAGGTGTCTTTATGTGTCGTAACTCTTTTTAATGCTGGGCATTTTATTTGTTTAAATCTGTTCCTGTTGCTTTATCGCCCGTGTTGTACAGATGAGGACGGCAATCATGTTTTTATTGCGGGTGATATTGACATCCATCAACTCGGCGCTGCTGCTGCAGGCCGTGGACTGACAGGATGTAATGATTGACAGGGGACGAGCCACAGCTTTTCTCTTTGAATACCACAGCGTTTACTTTGCTGGGTCGCATGTGGCAACGTAAACAGGAAATGGGGAGAAAATAGAAAAGAGATGAGTGACGGTGCATTGAATAGAGGGAAGGGCAGCTGTTTTCCGTTCCAAGAATGGCGAGGGCAGATTTGTGGAGTGTGGGAGGAGACCAACAGGCTGTAAAATCAAATATTTACCTGCGATTATCACAAACGCTTCCTTATACTGACTCAGGGGTCGGGGGAAGGTCGTCCAGGGGCCGTTTGAAAGCCGCGAACTTCACAACAGCTGTGGATCTGTCACGGCTCTGCCCAAAAATTCCTCCTTCATCCATGCGAGGAAGAGGGGATTTGCCGATTTGCTCCCTTTTCACAGCAGTGACCTTCGTCAGGAGCTACCAGTGCAACCACAGACGTGCTGGTAAACCCCGACATGATCCACTGGTTCAGCTGGAGGTTTAAAGTGTATTAATGCACTGTGTCAGCGTTATTCATTAGCTCTCCCAAACTAAAACAGGGAAGTGTGGTCAGACTCACGCTCGCCTCATCTTTCAAAGGTGTGACTGAGTGAGTCACCGCCGTCACCGCCAAAGAGACCTTTGAGCTTTTAATCTTTGTGCTTATGAGGTTTAATGCGAGATAAAACTTCAGGCATAAGCCTTTTAGGAGTGAGGTCACTCCTGAAGCCACGAGCAGGCAAAGCTTCAGTGTGCTGGATCTAATCTGCAGTTTCCTGTTTGTTATTATCATTTTTTTGGTTTAGACACCTTACTTTAGGGCATTTTGGCATGTTTAAAGGGTTTTTGCATCAGTATGTAATAAAAACCTTTTCCAAATGCTAAAAGTTTTCTGCTTTAGATCTGGAAGCATCTGATCAAAGAGTCCGTAAACAGGCCTCAGAATGTGATCGAATGCTCGATGCCAAATTTCAGGACTTGATGTACTCACACACGCGTTCCACTCAGATCTGTTTAGGTTCAGTGCCCGGCTTAGTGTCGCGGTGAAGGCGTACTGCCAGCGCTGTTCGGTCGAGATAAAAAGACATTTGGCTCCTGGCTGTGCGAAACTGTGACAAATGACTATAAATATAAGTTTTTTTATTAGTTTGGGCTGTGTGTCGTTTGAGTCCAACTAAACATCGATGAAACAAAACCCCGACTTAATAAAAATTCTTCAGAAGTCGTTGCCTTCCTGTAGCATCCGAGCCAGGTTTCCGTGAAGCCGTCTCTGCAGTTTTCCAGCTGCCGTCACATCCTCATATTTAAGGTTTCTTTCCAGCACGTGGAAAACTTCATCTCGCATGAAAATTAATCAAATCAGTTGCATTCCTTCTTTATTCAGTGACCTCTGACCCACTGAATGTCATCTAAAATCAAAGTAATGACAGCCCACGACAGTCGTCACAAGGAGGTCACATGAGACGCCAATTCACATGGCAACCAGACCTCAAGAGTCCAAGGTTCAAGCCCTAACTGGAGCCTGTGTGTGTGTGTCAGCCTTTTTCTTACGTGTGTGTGCAAGTCGTTCTGCAGTAGATAACACACCGTGGAGGTTTTGGCCCGCAGCGCTGCCGTCACATGACAAAGCAAGCGTGTCGGATTTTCCAGTTTTCTGTGCAGACTTAAGGGTGGAGGTGGGTTGATATACTGTGGAAATGTGAGATTATAGTCTGCGCCGTCCCCTCAGGACGCACACGCACACACACAGTGCTGAGCTCAGCATGACTTCCCCTGCTGGAGAACTCTGCTGCTGACCCATTTTCTGATTCTGGATCAGTCTGCACTGCGCACATGAAAGCGTAGACGGGACTGTTTTGCTTCAGGCTCTTGAGCTTGTAGTTCTTGTGTGTTCGGCTGCGCTCTTGTCTTTGGCACGGCCGTAACCCTGCCGTAGACCGGCAAGCAGCTTTTACTTCCTCTGAATCTGATGTTTCTGTTAACTCGTAGGACTTAAGTGTGAGGAATGTTGGCTTGTGGCCTTCACCAGGACTGGAGGTTTGACTGTGTAAAGCAGGGGTGGGCAACCTGTTCCACAAAGGGCCGGTGTGACTGCAGGTTTTTTTTCCAACCAAGCAAGAGCTCACAGTTTGACCAATCAGCTGTCTGAAGAGTGAGATCAGTTGATTGAATGAGTCAAGTCTGGTGTGCTGCTGCTTGGTTGGAAAGAAGACCTGCAGCCACAGCCGCCTCTGTGCACCTTGCCAGCAGGTGAAGTGGTGCCAGGGACGTTCTCCTACTTTCTGCAGTCGACTGAGAGAACCTGTTGCATTCATTCATTTTCCTGCAGGCCGCAGCAGACCAGCTTTTTTACTTCTGTTTTCACATACAAGCAAGTAAATGAAGCCATCAGACAGAAAGAAAAGGGTGGAATCGTCCAGTCCCGACCGTTCACTGTGAGCTCTCGCTACCACCACAAGAATTTGACTGAGGTTTAGCTCTATCTGCTTCAAATACACAGCACTGTGTGTCTCATGGAGGCCTAATTCAGCCCTTTTGTCTGAGAGGACAACACTCACTTCTCCTGAGGTCGTAGCAGGGTTTCATTTTAGCCCAGTGACACACTGGTAGCTTCATCATTCAGTGCCAGACTGGTAACAGTTTCATAAACCGAGTGCATTTTTGTTTGTTTAAGTTCTGTTCAGTCACTTTTTTCCCAAAAGCCCGCCCAGAGCTTTTCAATTCTCGATATTGAATAGGATTGTATTCCCAGAAAGGACTGAATTCAAAGTAAACATGGCCACAGCCTGACCCTGGCGCACAGGACTGTATATCACGCAGCCTTTCCTCCTGAAAACTATCAGGGTCCCGCAGGACTCAAAGGTCGAGACCTCATAAACACAAACACAATCATTTTTACGCCAGCAGCCTCCTCAGCCAATCAGAGAGAGCCCACGAACACTCAGGACCAATAAAAGGCAGTTCCCGCCAGCTCGACTTCCCAGTCAGATTAGCCAATGGTTGCTCACTTCCAGAGCTTCCCGGCCAATGAGCGAGTGCTCTGCAGGAGTCACGCTGACTGTGGGCTCTCAGTCTGGGGGCCCGGGATGAGAGATGAACTGGGAGTTCTGGACCCAGCAGCTGGACAAGGAGGTTCTGGTTGAAAACGGTGAGTGTGGGACTCTGCTCTGCCGTGGTCCGGATCCAAGAGAGGCTCCCATGTCAGACAGCTGACTAACACGTTATGCAGTGTGTACGTGTCACACGCCTTCGCTGCACCTGCCTCCACCTGCCGCTGCCTCTCCACGTGTTTAGACCGTGTTGTGGTGGAGGTGGTCGACCACGGTGGAGGTTAAAGCCCACTCCTGGCCCGCCAGCCGCTGAGTCATGTGGTCAGTGTTTCTGTCGTAGCCTGCATGTGAGGAGTCGTCTGTTTTGGCGCTCGGTGTGTGTGTACAGCTGTGTTTGACGCAGAGGTCTTCAGCAACAGGTTCACGCTGGATTCCAAACACTGTTATCTGGCGCGCATGTGTGTGTGTGTCGGTGCGTGTTGGTGCATGTCCTACTTCATGCGTTTGTCCGAGGGTGAACTCTGACCCCCGCCGCTTGTTTCTGCTGCTTTCATTCTGCTTTATCTTATCTCATGACGTCTTCAGCCGGCTGCAGTACTTCAGGCTCTGTGTTTGGGCTGTGTGATTGTACTTTGACAAGCCTCTGCTCAGTCTCTTTCAGCCGTAACGAATCACAGGGAACATTATTTATTATTTTTCCGTGTAAATAATCATCACATGTGCTGCTATTGTTCAAAACAGCTGGAAAACAGAGACTTCTAATCGGACAAAGGCTGGTAAGTTTTAGCCAGGGTGGATGATTTTCTTATCTTTTGGCCAATAGCAGCTGAACCAGCCGGACATTTTTGCTTTCCTGTACGGGGTCACACAAGGCAAGGCTGGCTGATGATTTGAAGTAAAAGGAAGTGAAACAAAGTGACTGTGGTTGTAGTTACATGACAAATATCATTACCGTCAGCTGACTCCCGTCTGCAGATAGGCTGATTGATCTGCAGAAGTACCAAACTTTGTCACCTCAAGTCACACTAGATGCTGCCAGTGTGCCTGTGAGCAAGGCACCTCCACCCCCAGCCGCCCCGGGACTCGTATGTCATAGTCCTGGATTCTTGTGCATGTTTGGTCAGTTAATGAGCAGGAAGTAGAGGCAGATTTTCCTGTTTGTCGGCGTCTCAGTGACAGTCACCAAAGACATTCCTGCCACTTGAAACCAGTTGAACTTGTCAGCTCGGGTGTATAAATGTTCCCTGTGTTTGAATGGATACCAGTGTCATGGTGGATGTGTGGCTGGTGTTTGTGAAGCAAACGTAACTCATCAAACCTCAGTTCTGCAGACAGGAAGCGCCACACTTGTCTCGTGTTTTCCATTAACAGTCGGCTCAGATGGTCGTTTTGGTCCCGCGGCGACTCGTCTCAAATCTGTTGTCAGGTGCTGACAGGCAGCAGGAATCAGAAGAGGCTTGATTTCCTGCGCTTTTTCCTTTTTCCGCCAGGAGCTGTTTTTGATTGGCTGTCTGGTAATCAATGCAGACCGACGCTCGGGCGCTGCCACGTACTCAAACTCGTTTATTGACAGTCGATCTCACAGCTTTGTGCGTTTGCCTTTGAGAAACGCTCATTAATACAGCAACATGCAACATGTTCTGCTGCTCTCTGAGCACACTTCTCCTCATTCAGCCAGTAACAACAGTCAGCAGTAATGCTGGCTCTGCTTCTGCTGGCACTTTCTCAAGGCCTGTGTGCTTTCTCATGTGTTTATATGTTCACAGTCCCAAGACAGTTCATGTTTTTGGTGAGCAAGACACGAGAAATATCCCAGTTTTCTTTGCACCACTTAACGTCCCGCTGCTGAGGCTCGAGGTGAAGCGTAATCTGCACCGCGCTGCTCGTTACATCCGGCACTTTCTTCAGCATTAGGTGGAAAGAACACTGCGGGGCTCTTCTTCTCGTTATGGTTGTGCAGATCGTAGATTAGATGTTGTTTAACGGATGTGATGAAACATGCTGAATCAGTTGACACTTGGCCTGGTAGATACACGTGACAACACTGAACCTGTCCAAGACACAAACAGGAGATCTGAATAATGGAATAACGCAGAATGAAGCAGGAGGCAGGTGATGTGTGTGTGAGGATGTTCATAAGCATCTCAAATCCCTCTCTCACTCCCTTTCCCTCCCTCCCTGCAGGAGGCTATGAGGAGTACAGCAGCAGCAGCAGCAGCAGCAGAGCAGCCGGTATGAATGGTAACGGCCCCAGTACACTCGTGGACCCGCTGGAGGACCAGCTGCCCGGACTGGGCACCTATGAAGACTTCAACACCATCGACTGGGTCAGAGAGAAGAGCAAGGACCGCGACAGACACAGAGAGGTACAAAGCTTTTAATGAAGGGAAGGCCGTGAAAACCTTATCTAGATCAGAGCTGTTTACTTCACCTGCGATAACAATCAGATATATGACAGGTGAAAATCGACCAGATTTGTCCTCTTCGCGCCCTGCTTAGAGTATGTATTTAAAGCTCCCACAGATTCACACATTGAAGCTGGAGAGTTGACATTGTGCACTTTGCTCTCGACCGCTGTTTTTCCTGCATAGGTCAGTGTTTTCAACAGTTTTTACAGCCACTATAAAATAAGTCATGATCACCAGGTGGAAGTTCAAAGGTGAAAGTTACAGGAGCTACAAAGTAAAAGTGCATCACTGGACTCATGGTCAAAGCAACACTGGAGCTTCTGTTTGAGGACCAAAGCAGCAACATAAATGTAAAGTGTCAGTGGTGCCATGGAAAGTCAGATAAGATGTGACATCAGCACTGTGTGATCTGTGTCCGTCCAGATCACCAAGAAGAGCAGGCAGTCGACGGTGGCTCTGCTGCACAGCGTCAGTGATGCCTTCTCTGGATGGCTGCTCATGCTGCTCGTGGGGCTCATGTCAGGTAGCGCACACATTCATCCTCACACACGTGGAAGAACCGCGCCGCTTCTCGACAGGATCTGGGTGGATGTTCGTTTCGAGCTGACGTAGCAGACGCGCGTTTAGTTTGAGTTTAATCAGCTCCACAGTAAATCCTGACGTTTAATCACAGAAGTGATCTGATGAAATTTATAGCACACTGAGTTGATCTGATGTCAGCGGTGCACCTTTCAGTCACGATCGTAATCTTTACACTGTCGATGGCAGCACCCACACCTCTTCATACCTCTCTGCACCTGCATCAGCTGCAACTTAATTCCCATGTGGTGACAGACAGCAGGTGTAGAGCAGCAAAATAGCTCTGACACTGCACTGAAAGTCGGCGGGTGACATGCATCTAAGCCAAAAAGTTACGTTTCCAGACAGAGCTGAGCCGTAAAGTCCTGCTCGTCGTCTGTCCCTGAACGCCTCCCTCTCTCGTCCAGGCGCTCTAGCCGGCGGCATCGACATCGCAGCCCACTGGCTGACGGACATGAAGGACGGGCTCTGCCTCATCGGCTTCTGGTTCAACCACGAGCACTGCTGCTGGAAGTCAAACGAGACGACGTTTCAGGAGAGGGACCGCTGTCCGCAGTGGCAGAGCTGGGGCGAGCTCATCACGGGGACATCAGAGGTAGGAGGACACTCCAAAACTGTCCTGCAGTGCTTAAAAACCATCAATCCAGACACTTAGACTCATGAAATTTACATCTAGCAGGCATGCTTTGCTTGTGAGGGCAAAGTCTGGCTGATAAATGCTAATAAATGATAACTTGCTGCCTCCAAATGTGTGAATTAAGCATGAAAACTAAACAAATTCCACTGAAGCTGATTTATTGTCTAAAAACAACCTCATTGTCGGTGCTTGAGACTTTCTGCTCACACGATGGCCATTTTCCCTCTTCTTCAGCTGGCAAGATGTCATATTCACACAATGATCGACTGTCATGCACGCTCTGATGTGCTCCACGCCACGAGCAGTCAGTGTCACAGGGCTGTGGCTCCATCTACTGGTTATAGGCTGCCATGACACGACAGCACGGCTGAGCCCAAGATGCTGAATTAATGAAACAGCTGTTCAAATCTAGTTTTTATCAAGTCTCATCTTATTTTCTGTGTGTCTGCAGGGCGCATTCGCCTACATAGTGAACTACCTGATGTACATCCTGTGGGCTCTGCTCTTCTCTTTCCTGGCCGTGGCGCTGGTCCGGGCCTTCGCTCCGTATGCCTGCGGCTCGGGAATACCGGAGGTAGATCTGCACTCACGATCACGACATCATCGTTTGGCGCATTTATCCGCCTGCGGATCATTTCCTCTCTTAATCTTTCCTTCATGTTATATTTCATTCATTATTGCTCGCTTTAGGAACGCTTGTGTTCACGGACAGGATTTACAGCTGCACGTAATTGTATGTAATCGCTCGTGTGGTTTTTATTTGTTTCTATTTTTTATGTCTCTGACTAAAAGCCATAAGAAAAGCTTAATTTATAGATCAGTCCTGCTGTTTGTCTGTTCCTCCCTTCCCTGCCCTGACAGCGCTCATTTGCATTGATTTACTTCATCCCCAAACTTAATTTTATCAATATGAATTCATTTTAACTGAACCGAACTAAACCTGAAAGCCCGCCCGGACCCCCTCCGTCCTCTCTGCTTCCCTGCCGTCGCTGTTTACTTTCTCCCCGTCTCTGTTTTTTCACTCTTTATTTCTGAGGAAGTGAAAAGCCGAAGATCCTCTTACGCTCTGGAAATACCGAACGTAGCACAAACACATGCGTCCTGGCTGCACATACACAGAGCAGAAGACACACAAACAGCAGGCTTCCCGGCACACAGACGCTCCCTCTCTTCGCTCCTGAAGGCCCCTGCTCGGGGGCCCGCGCACACCAGATTAACTGCTTATTTGAAAGACGAAGATCCACAACACAAACTTCTCTCCTTCCCTCTCCTCAGTGTTTACGCTCTCACTTTCCTTTTTCTGACACGCACATCCAAACTGATCCCCGCTGAACACAAACAGATGCGTAATCACAAACACGTCCTCCTCGTCTCCACGCACGCAGGCTAACCCGCACACACGCCGACTCTCCCCTGTTTCAGATCAAAACCATCCTCAGCGGCTTCATCATCCGCGGCTACCTGGGGAAGTGGACCCTGATCATCAAGACCATCACCCTGGTTCTGGCCGTCTCCTCCGGCCTCAGCTTGGGGAAGGAGGGCCCTCTGGTGCACGTGGCCTGCTGCTGCGCTAACATACTGTGTCATCTGTTCACCAAATACCGCAAGAACGAGGCCAAGCGGCGAGAGGTAGGCCCCTGAGGCAGATGGTGGGAAGTGATAAATAATGAGGCTTTATGACCAGTAATGCTTTCATTGTTTAGTTTTGGAGTTGAGCAGCAGAGATGAGATAGATGTCCTATTTTGCGAAGCTCCCTTAAAGCAGCATGTTGAGAAAAGATGTGTGTGTTACAGATTCTGCGTTTGTTCACACGTAGTTTTGTACAACAGTGTTAACTAAATGATGTGCAGCTACACTTATAGTCTCGTGACTTCTGTGATGCAGAAAACACTCTGAATCTCAGAGTTTGATGATAAAATCAGTCGTGCAGTTTCGTGGAATTCACCAAATGTGGATGCAATTTAGAAAAATCAGTTTTTCTTACAATTAGAAGCCTTTTTTCACTGACGTGAAAAAGCTCCGTCTGCTTCTGCTCAAGCTTCGTAAACAAGGGCGAGAGAGAAACGTGAGAGCGGCCTCCATCGGGCCGGCTCGTCGCTGTGATGAAGAGCGGCGCTGCGTTGCTTCACATTCATTGATATTTGTTACGTTTTCAGTATTTTCCTCCAGAACTGACATTTTATACACATAATTACGATCTCTCGCTGATTACAAAATCGCTGAAATCGTAAAACACGTGATTCAAAACAATTGAAATCGAAAACAGAGAATTTGGGATAGAGTAAAAGCGAATCTGGAAAAGATTAAAACAGATTTCACAGGGCTTTGGCTGTTGGTTCTGAAAGTCGGGTGGAAAACACTTGGGACGTCTGTCTCATAGTCTTTGAACGCACCATCTGAAATCCCAGAAAAACAGCAGCTAATCTTCAAATAAATGACTGAACTGCAAGAAAGGGAGTAACAGCTCCTGTCATGAATTGCTATCAGCTTGATTCAGACGTTTTCCTCCTGTGAAGGTGTTATCGGCGGCGGCGGCAGTGGGCGTGTCCGTGGCCTTCGGCGCTCCAATCGGAGGAGTCCTCTTCAGCCTGGAGGAGGTGAGTGCCGCTTATTAACGAACGTTTCCTCTTGATTAGCTGATTCGAGTCATTTCTCTGGTAATCGTCCGCCTGCATCTATTTGACAACATCAGGGGATATCGAATGCAACACATGACCTGAAACACACCACAATTACGCAGCACGTCCTTTGATTCTCTTTGCGAAACGTATTTAATAAGAGCGAATCACGCGAAGCAGGATGAGGGAGGATGGGACCGTCTCGTGCCAGCTGATTTATCAGTACCAGATAAGAACAGTGGTCTGGACTGGCTGTAATGGCTCTCCGCTGCTTGTTTAGTCTCTCTTCAACATGTGGCTGGGCGCTGGCACCTTGGCGGGAAAAACCAGCAGAAGCTCTGCACGCTGATACTTTGGGAAATAAACGAGTCCTGGCAGCTTCAAGCTGCGCTGAAGGGATAATCCAGAGATTTGTGTTCATCGCACGAGAATGCAGTGATGATTTCTTTGTTTTTGTTCAACGCTTTTTGAAGACATTTTAACCAGAAGCACAGTTTTATGAAGCGTTCCTGAGCTCATGCAGTAATTGCCTTCATCCAATCATGTGCTCACAAAGGGGTGAGCCTCCAGGATGCCCCTTTCACACCCAATCGCTCACCTGTTACCAATGAGCCTGGTCACCTGTGGAATGATCCAAACAGGTGTTTCTGGAGCGTCCCACCTCTTTCCCGGTCTGTTTTTGCCCCTGCTGCAAAACGTGTCGCTGCACCAGATTCACAGTGAGCATAAATGAGCAAAAATCGATGAAGCTGATGAGTTGAGACCTTCAATACGTCGCCGCCGTGCTGTTTTTAATCGAGCACGTGTCAAAAGGGATTAACAAATTATCACGTTGTGCTGTGTTTACTGAGGTCTTAGTTGTGGTTGTGCAGACGCAGCTAGTCTGAGCATCTGGAGTCCAGATCATTCCAAAACAATTAAACAGAAGAGAGACCCCGGCGTATCTCTTCATCTATGGAAACCATGGGTGGTGAGCTGTGTCTTAATAATGATGTAAATGGCACCACCAGTGCTTCCTCTCTGCAGCTGCTTCCCACTAAAAACAGGCTTTTCACAAACTTCTGGAGACACTTTTGAAAGAGAGAGTTTGAAACTTCCCTGACGGAGCTTCTCTCTCAGCTCGTGTGTCATACGCTGTCCTCTGTCCTCCAGGTGAGTTATTACTTCCCTCTGAAGACGCTGTGGCGCTCCTTCTTCGCCGCCCTGGTCGCAGCCTTCACCCTGCGCTCCATCAACCCGTTCGGAAACAGCCGCCTGGTGCTGTTCTACGTGGAGTTTCATGCCCCGTGGCACCTGGTGGAGCTGGCCCCCTTCATCCTGCTGGGGATATTCGGCGGCCTCTGGGGGGCGCTGTTCATCAAGGCCAACATCGCCTGGTGCAGGAGGCGTGAGTAGTCGTGGAGAGTGTGTGTGTGCGTGTGCGTGTGCGTGTTTCCTTTCCTTTCCGCCCTCAGTGTGCCTCTAAGCAGCGTTCATCTTCTCTCGCAGGTAAATCTACTCGTCTGGGTCATTACCCCGTCATCGAGGTGCTGGTGGTGGCGGCTCTGACCGCCGTGCTCGCCTACCCCAACAGCTACACCCGGATGAGCGGAGCCGAGCTCATCTCCGAGCTGTTCAACGACTGCTCCCTGCTCGACTCCTCCCAGCTCTGCGGCTACAAACAGGTCCGCCACCACCGCCGCCGCTTTGCGTGCACAGCTGTTAAAGGCAGAGTGAGCGGGATTCGCCATTGAAACGACATACAGGCTCATCGCTTATGACCCGCGTTCTGTGGTGCTGTATTAATCTGCAGGGACACCGCTCTCTGCTTGTAGTTTGAGACGTTGCTGGGCGTTAACCTTCGGGCAGTGGGTGTGAACCCCGCAGCCAATAACCACGCACAGCGTGTGAGGACGGGCCAATAGAAACGTAGCGACCAGGTGGTGGATTGTGGAGTCGCTGAGGCGGGAGGAGGGACCAGCTTTGGATGCTGGCAACCCGCAAGGGACCAATCCGGCTCATTCTGCCTTTAAGTGATTTCATGTGTACTTTCTGCCATTTTCTCTGCCTAACTTTAACTTCTAACCCTCTTTTTGTTCCTCTCTGTCTCTTCCAGCCAGCCAACACATCAGAAACAGGTGTAGGTAACAGCCTGGCCGACCGGCCTGCAGGAGAGGGCCTGTACACCGCTCTGTGGCAGCTCGCCCTGGCTTTAGTCTTCAAGATGATGATCACTGTGATCACCTTTGGCATGAAGGTTGGCCCTGACGCACGTTAACACAATGTCGATGTGCTGCTTCCTGATTAACCGCCGTCCCATGGCAGATCTGCACAGCCACAGCTGTCTCTGATATGTCTGGAGGCGGATTTTGAAGCGGCGTCATAGTTTCACTCACGGCTCATCTGGCCCACTTTGCAGCTCTGATGACGTGGAGTTGAACCTCTGGAGGCTTTTTGGGTGATTTACGTGCTGAGTCACAGCAGCATGACTCACTGTCCTGTGGCTCCTCAGAGGGTCAAGCTGGTGACTGCGGGGTTTGGATGTTTATGAAGAAAGATTGTTCTCTGAACTGAAGTGAGGGGCGATGCCCTTCATCTGGCTGAAATGGGAAAAATGCTTTTAGCGTTTCTGTTCAGTCAGTGTCTCTTAAAGTTATCTTTCCTGCTGGCAGCTCTTTATCTCCTCAGCATTGATCAGCAGCATACAAGCACTGAATATGTGGTTTATAACACAGACATGACATGGAGCTGCCCAGAATGCATCAAACTATAGCTGGGGAGTAAACATATTCCAAGATCCAACATTATTATGTTGTTATTATGTCCAAAAGACATATTCTGTGTCATCCAGACCACGTTCGATGTCCAACACAGCAAAACAACTTTGCAGTGAATTTAGAAAATTGCTCAAGGCTGGATGGCTGAAAACGTTTTGTGCTGTGCCAGACAGCTGACTGAGACTCCCAGAGACCCCGTCCCAAAAGGCAGTCATCCAAAGCATAAATGTGGCACCTCAATGCGTCAGTCAGCCTCACAAATACGCTTCGTCTTGACAATAAAACTTAAAAAGTGGAGTCTTTTACTGCTCGATGAATCGAGCTGCTGATGCTTCATCTCCGTCTGTCCCTACAGGTTCCCTCTGGCCTCTTCATCCCCAGCATGGCGGTTGGAGCCATAGCTGGCAGGCTGCTGGGTGTCGGCATGGAGCAGCTGGCCTACTACAACCACGACTGGTTCATCTTCAAAGGGTGGTGCTCGCCGGGCGCCGACTGCATCACCCCGGGGCTCTATGCCATGGTCGGAGCCGCCGCCTGTTTAGGTGAGACATGAGATTGGGCGGCCAGAATGAGGCGTCGTGGTGAGCAGCTCAGATATCCAGAAGCAGCCTGGAATCGATCAAACGCTGCTGGATCGGGATGTTTTCTGCAAGCCTTCCCGAGGGAGAGACTGGTTTCCAGTCCCTTAAATCAAATTTTCTTTAAAAAATCTTTCATTTTGGACCCAAAGCAAATCAGCAGATCGAAGCATTTTAATAAAAATAAGGTTACAAAATAAGGATTTTTGGGCTGAAATGTAGACAAGCGCTTTAAAAGGGTGGTAATTTGTAGTGTGTCACCAATTTCTGATTTATTTGTTATTGAATAATTTTCATTCTTGTTGGATCAGTTGAGTTTTTGCGAAAAGAAATCAGCAGATGTTTGGTTTCTGTGAGGATTCGTCCCATCACTCCTTCAAATGACACACTGGGAACAAATATAAAAAAGGCCCCAACTGAATTACGTCCTTCAGCACGCCGTCCAAAATGGCATTTTTCCCGCGTTCGCTGTTTTGTGAGTGATGAAGGATGGCGAGAACGGAGCGTTTGCTCGACGGCCGAGTGAAACAGATGGCCGCTGAATCCGCAGAGCGTCAGTGACCGGCCGCAAAATTTAAAGTCATTGTTTCTGAGATATGTTACTGATGCGTTGACGTTGGTCTGAACCAGTTCAGTGCACGCTGTGTTTTATGATCGCTCTCATTATGCAAATGGCCGAGAATCACTTCCAGCACCGAGGAGATATCAAAGCCAGTGGTCGTATTCTTTTAATGGCTCCACTGTTTGTCTCTCTGTTTGTCATATCCTCGCTTGGCTTTCAGAAAGGCTGTCAGCAGCAGTTACCCAGAGGCTGTTCGCATCCTTAAGCTCCTAAATTACAAACGTTTTCTCATTACTTTTGCCTTTAAGCAAATGTAGATGATGGTACACGTCGCAGCTCCCCGTGGGAGCGTTTGTTTATCTGTTTATTGTTGTTATTCTATTCTTTATTATCGACTGTGATGTGTCTGTGTTACTGTGCGTTTTTTGTTTTATGTGAGCTCACAAAACCAAATTTCTATCACTCATCTCTAATGTGAGCATGTGAACGTTGTCCGGACCCTCCTCAGGCTGACAAAAAGCCACCAGTCACCAGCCGGAAACTGGCGAGCCTCTCGAGCAGGTCGGGCTGGCCGAGGCGAGTTTTGAGAGCATGTAATCATCTCCATTTTTCCTCTTTTGAAGCTCTGGGCTGCTAACAAAAGAGCGCCTGTTGTTTTTTTATCCTCCTAAATATGGATGTGTAGCACTCTTTGATGTCTGCTCGCCTTCAGCTAGTTGTTTAGAAGAAGGAAGCCACAGAAGGTGAAGCAGACAGTTAACAGTGCACCTCCCAGCGAGATGATTATAATTTGACTCAGGGTGGAACCGCTGACCTAAACTGCGTTTCTCTGTCACCATGTGGGACAATGAAGAGCTCAAACCTCCAGCGTCCAATCATAAGTGATGATATAACTCCAGGAAAATGAATCAGACAGTGACTCAGCAGAAAGGACCTTGAGTCACCTGCTTTACTTCACCCCCTCCAGGTGGAGTGACTCGCATGACGGTGTCGCTGGTAGTCATCATGTTCGAGCTGACCGGCGGTCTGGAGTACATCGTCCCCCTCATGGCCGCCACCATGACCAGCAAATGGGTTGCAGATGCCTTCGGAAGAGAGGGAATCTATGAGGTGAGGCGTTTACAAGAGCGATGTGGTTCTCCTAAGTGTGAGATGTCGCAGCACGCGCCCGCCTGAAGGCCGTAGGTTTGAGCTTTTCGATGCTTGTGCAGGCTCACATCCGGCTGAACGGGTACCCGTTCCTGGAGCCCAAAGAGGAGTTCGAGCACAGCAGCCTGGCGGTGGACGTGATGAGGCCCAGGAGGTCGGACCCGGCGCTGGCTGTGCTCACGCAGGAGGGCATGACTGTGGGGGAGGTGGAGGTGTGGTCGCACGCACGCACGCACACACAACAGCATGCAGATCATAACACACACTTATGTCAAAGCAAACGTGTGCAGGTACGATCGATCGTTTGTGGCTGTGCCATCTTTCACGCATTGGTCGTCTTCGTCCCCAGGCCTTGGTGGAGTGCACTCACTACAGTGGCTTCCCTGTGGTCGTCTCTCAGGAGTCCCAGAGGCTTGTGGGATTTGTGCTCAGAAGAGACCTGCTCATATCAATTGGTGAGAGCTCTGTGTGTGTGTGTACATGGAAATATACCTGCTGTCCATCACAATAAGAAAGAACTTCCTCTGACGGCTTTGAACGCACAGTGAAGCTTCAGTTGTACAATATAATTTTATTTGATTCTTATTTGCTAATTCATTTCAGACAACGCCCGAAAGCGTCAGGAGGGCGTCGTCAGCGCCTCCAAAGTCGTCTTCACCGAGCACGCTCCAGCCCAGGCCTCCGATGCGCCGCCGCCCCTCCGCCTCAGAGGCATCATGGACCTGAGCCCCTTCACGGTCACCGACCACACACCCATGGACATCACCGTGGATATATTCAGGAAGCTGGGGCTGCGCCAGTGTCTGGTCACACACAACGGGTGAGGGCACACCTGATACTGTTCACTATTGTCACTATGCACGAAGCGGCCACGCTCCCACGCTCGTAAGTCTGAAAGTGCGATACGCTCAGGAAGCTGAGCTTAAGGAGGGACGGAGGTCATGACGGATGGATGTGTGGGAGAGCCGCGGGTCATTCTGCTGTCAGTTAGGGAGGAGGACACCGGCGGCTAATGGACGGAGGAGAGAGCATGGATAAATCTTCAGGTGTATTTTCCCAAAGCTCTTCACCGCCGCTGACCTCGTTAGCGTGAACTTTATGCTGTTAGAGCCCCTCTGTCCGTTGATGTAGTGCCTTTGGGGCATTTGGATGTTTTTTAATGGGAAACATCCGTCTACACAATCGGCAGCGAAGCTCGCTCAGTTGCGAGTCCACGCCGCAGAGGAAGAAGAACAGCATTCTCTCATTTGGTGTCAGACCAGTTTCACGCTGCTCTTTTATTTCATGTAGCCTCTAAAATCCAATCTGCCACTTCAAAGCGATCAAGACACGATTTCTGGAAACAGAAGAAGAGTGCGTTCCCTCTTTTTCTGCGACGCCCTCTGAGCATCTGTTAAAGGAAACACTGAAGCTTTGAGGAGAGGTGTGTTTGTTAGGATGTCCTGCAGCACTGATGTGGATTGGACGGCCATCTGAACGCAGAGTATTTCAGGGCTGCGATTGGTGTGTTGTAGTTCACAGGATCATAGCAGTTTGCACACATGTAACAGTATAGCTCGTGGTTTCGCTTTGCTTCTCGTTCCTGACTCACAGGGAAATCGTTTTCCGGCCAGAAAGCGTCGACTATGCCGGTTTTTGTTGAGCTTTCAGTCTGAGGCTGATAAACTGAGACTGATCAGCCACTGAGAAGTGGGCCGACATGGACAGATACGTAGAAAAGAGATAAGAGAGGGCGCGAGTGCTGAGGCAGAGAAGCTGAAAAACAAAAGAAATGCTACAGGAAGAAAGAGAGAAGAGGCAATTCTTCTCGTTTCCACTAATTCTCTCATCGTAGACTCGCATTATTTAGTGGGATTATGGGGGTGGTCACTAGATCAAGAGCCAAGTACACACAGCTGCCATCTTAACTGCTTCATGTGAGGGTTAGATTCAAGGAGTCCAGGCCAAAATACTCAACTTTTAGTCTGTAGAACAGCTCAAGTGTCCCTCCACTCCACTGGAGCCCACACTTTCCATAATGCAACGCGACAGCATCTTGGATTCCACCCTCCCGGCCTGCTAAATCTACACTATCGCAGCCCAGTGCTCGTGTTTGTCGTTTTACCAGCACAGCTGTAGCCCAGAGGTGAAGTAAGCTCACTGAATCGACCGTAATTCAAACCAAATCTGAGAGGAGGAGAAGAAGCGAACGTCAGCCACCATGACGGGCGTGTAGCCGCCTAGCTCGCACGGCAGCCGGATTCAAGAGATAACGCGAGACCGCCAGGTCCAGGTGGTGCGTTTGTGGCCCAAACACAGTTGTTTTGGACCAGTTAGCATCTTAGGAGGAAGCTGTGGCAGCTGCAGGTGTGACAGCAGAGGGAGAAGCGAGTGCTCAGCTAAAGATGTTAGCGCAGATGCTGCTGCCAGTTTCCCAGGACGTTTCCGTGTGACAAACCATCTGCGTTGTTAGGGCCACTCGCTGCCTTGCCCATGGGCACGTTTGACCTCACACACGGCCATTGACAGGCTGCTGACAGGTCTTGCTCAGATTTGCCTCAGATGGGCTGCTTGTTGGCCTGTAACAGAGCAACGGGGCTTTTTTGTGGATTCGTGAAAAACATCTTCTGAGAAATCGCACGTTGTTTGTGGGACAGATGGTGAAAGGGAACAAGAGGCGCCGAGAAGGGGCTGGGTGAGGGGAAGGTTCGGCTTCGGGCGAGGAGGGAGATTTAATTGAATATGACTGAAAGCTGCTGTTTGCTGCGCTGGATGGGCAGGATTTGTGCTTTCACGTGTGGTTTCGAGCCAGTGAATCAGTCATTGTCGGGCTGAAGCGAGTTTACACACTCAGAAGAAAAGCCCCTCAGGCTGAAGATCTCTGCGGTCGTCCTCTGAGATGAATACTGTTAATTTCACCACGCTGACTGGCAACAATGGTATTTTCCCAGACTATCTTTAGTTTGTGTATCTTTATTATATTTAGCTCAAGGTCGCCTGGTCGGCAGCAATCATACCCCGTCGAACTCAAAAACACCCCTCGCTGGGTTTGTTTCTTTTCTTTTGTCAGTTTCACTTTATCTTGCAAAACAGGAGCTTTACTCAGAAATCGAATACATAATTATGCCAGAGCCCACAAAAACATCCCCTCAACCTTGAAATTTCAGGAGTTTGGGGTTATTTTTTCTGGTGCCCTGTTTTTTTTCTCTGTTAGTGATCCCCTCCACGCCGGCCGGCCGATCAGTTCCATCAGGTCGCTTTTTGTGTGGATGATTCAAAGCAGTTTATTCTCATTGGGTGTCTTCTGAGGACACTGTGCATTTTCTAACAATACTCAGAAGCTGCTTGTTATTATTTTGTTCTCTGTTGAAGTGGAAGTCTGGTGATACTCTATATTTTTGTTATTGCCAACATCTTCTATGAAAAAGACCAACATCAGCCGTGTGTTCGTGCGATTACGTGCTCTGTGGCTCTCAGCCTCATCGGTTCCTGTTGAAGATGTGCTCTTTAAAAAATGTTAAATATTCTCCTGTGGCAGGTTTAAGCTGCCGATAGTCAGTAAATACAGTATTTACAGCAGCTGGACGCGTTTGTCGGATTACAGCGACGTCTCAGCCTTTAAATTCTTTGAAATTCTTTGGCGTCGACCACATAACTTCTGCTAAATGACCCTCCATAATCACAAGTGACAATAATGGGATAGTGGTAAATGGTAAACTGGCTTTTGTTACTTTATTTACACAACAAAAGCAAAATCTAATCTAAGGTTTGCTAACGATACCTAGCATTGGCCACAGACCCAGTGACTGAGATTCAGCATTTGACTTGTACCTCGCTCTGAGGCGAAGCTGTTCCTCAGCCCACGTCTTTTTATTGTAGCGTACAGGCTCATTTCCCTCTGCCGGCCCCATTGTTGTCTCGCAGCGGAGTGAAATGTTCTGGGAGTATTGCGCAATTAATGGCTGCACATCAAGGGACGTGGCGACGCGCAGAAGTCTCAGTTTGTTCGTAGCTCGGCTCAGCAGCAGCCACAGTTCGGGACAGCCCGCATGTGTGAGGATACGTGTTTACTCGGGTGATGGCGAATGCGTGTGAGCATCTTCAGCGCGTTTCCATTTACATAACCTGTAAGAGTGAAGCACCGCCCCCGTCTTACCCACAGCTCTCTCTCTGCTGCGGGTCTGGCTGCCTGAGAATTATTCCCAAACAACTGATTTGCGCAATCAGCTTGTTGTGCTAACCTCAGCACATGTTGCTAATTGCGTGCGACTAAAATGTGTAGTCCGTGTGCGGTGGATCGTGACGCTTCGGCAGATGAAACACCAGCTGTCACCTCCCTCGATAGAAAGGACACGAACGCTGGAGGAGCTAGATTTGACTTGATGTTGCTCAGTTCGTGCTCTTGTTCCAAGCTGTCCCGATTGCGGCGTGAAGGTATTTAGAGCTGATGTGTCGGCTCTGGTTGGCTTTATCGTCATCAGGCCTCCTTCACTCTGTTTACTCTGTTTCCATGGTCTCCTGCTGCTTCCCTCTGGGACTGTCATAAAACCTCAATGTCAAGACAGGAGGCCTCCACTCAGTGTATGTGTCTCTGCTTCCTGTCCCTCCTTTGATTTCCAAGACGAAGCAAACAAGTATGAAATGAAGTAATGTGCTTTTCCTTGACTCGTCCTCTCTCTGTCATTAGGAGGCTACTGGGAATCATCACCAAAAAGGATATACTGAAACACATGGCGCAGATGGCCAACAGAGACCCTGACTCCATCCTCTTCAACTGAAGCCCCCCGTCCTTCCTCTTCGCCATCCTTCCGCCTGTCCTCTGTGGACCGGGGGACGAGGAGACACCAGCTCGTACACCCGAACCAACAAATCGCACCTTTACCTCCTCAACTTTTAAAAGGCTGTTCAGAGAGAGCCAAGTAAGTCGAGTTTGCACAAGAAGAGAGAACAGTGGAATTTTTTTTTCTTTTGTGTGTGTGTGTGTGTGTGTGTGTGTGTGTGTGAGAGAGAGAGAGAGAGCGAGATGGAGGCGTTTGGCTGTCCGTTAGAGTGTGCACCACTGAAGACAAAAAACAGAAAAGCTCTCAGAAACAATGACTCATCTGACACTGCACATTCGTGTTCGAGAGGACGGACCCAGAAGGACGTAGGACAAATACACGTGAGACATAAGTCAACGGAATATTTCACATCTGCTCCTTTTCCGTCCTCCTTTCTTTAATAAAGTCCACAGATGAAGAAAAAAAAACGTCATCCTCCACAGGCCGCCTGGCTTCTCTGCTACACCTTAAGAGAAAAACATTTTGAAAGGAGGTGGAGGTGGGAACAGATACTGACAAGAGGAGGAGGGGGGAGAAATAATGACATGGGGAGATAAAGGGAGGTCTGGGGAGCTCCGTGCCTGCCCTCCGGCCCCTCACGGCGAGCCCAGGCAGAGTACTCTGAGCTGGGCTGATGGATGTGCAGCCACCTCCCCCCCTCCACCTCCGCTGTCCTCCCTCCCTCTGTGAGGTTTCCTGCAGCCTGAGGCGAAGCATACAGGAGTGTGAGAAGAGGATCTAATACACACACTTACACTCCATTAAGACTCCATGACAGCCTGGGAACTGTCCACAAATGTCTTTTTGTCATAAAGACTCTTGAGATTCGTAACACGGCGCGAGACTCCGTCCTGGGAACTATGCAGTGCTGTCTCTCCATGTGTTCTCCGACAGAAATCATGCACACGCAGCGACGACGCTGCGAAAACCATGCCATGCCTTACGGGAAGGGGCTTCAGGGGCTTCTCGGGCCGTTGTGGAAGGGCTTAAAAATGCAAAGAGAGAATCATGACAGATTAATTTATGTAAATGTAAAATTGTTCGTCCCACTAAATTATTTCACTGACTTAAACGAGTGTTTCCTGTCTGTTATTTCTTTGTTTTGTGTCCTCGTCCGGTGTGGTTCCACGCCAGTAAGCGGATTTGTTGTTTGTTTCTTTCTCTTGTCCCTGTTCACAGATTATTTACTCCGACAGTATGAGATGAAGGATGCAAAGGGAGACAAAGACAAATCTGAATCAGCTTCAGCTGTAGATCCCTGGTGTTGGTAGGAATTCATCGTCTCGCTCGTGGACACAGCTCAGACGTTTTATCACCGTGCAGCTCCCTGTTGATCGTCTCTCATGAGCAGAATAATATTATTCCTGACTATTTTTAACTCTTTAAAGTCTGGGCCTCATGCTCTTTTCACCCCAGGACTCATAAAGTTCAGCCCTTGGTTTCTCGTCTCTGAACGCTTGACTTATCCACAGAATTGATTTTCTCCTCTCGCTCCATCACACCTGGGAGCTGCTCTGGGCCGCCAGTAAAAACACTCCACGGACGCTGAAATTTGAGGACCTAATGAGACACTTTGCAGACCGTTTTAGGAGACTCGCGCTCAGTTTGAGCATATAAAGGTCGTGTCCCGGCAGCAAACACTTGGCAAAGATACTGTATGTTAATTTGGGTTGTTTTGGTTTTACAGATCACAACTGTACAGTTTTGATTGACTCTCACGGCTCTCATTAACGTGTTCAGGCTAGTACAAGCCTGAAGAAAGCTAAATAAAATCAGCAATCATTTTCAAACTAATTCTGTTATTTTTTTGGAAGCGGGGTTGCAAAAATTCTCTCAAACCTCCGCTCTGTGCCACCCGCCCAGCTCCGACAAAGTTAAATGCTAGCTGGTGAACAGTGTGGAGCGTTTAGAGGCTAAAGATATTTATCTCAGGAGTCGCTGGAGACCAAAAATGAGTGAAAAGGAAAGTGCCTGTTGGACTTAAATTCATCATGTCCACACAAACATGATCACACACACGAATGCTAAAGTTGCTGGATGCGTAAATAGTGTTTGTTTGCTTCATCAGCTGTTTCAGGTGATGTTTTGTCGCTGTTGTCCTTCTTGCTCACATATGGCGACATGCTACCTGTCTTTCTTCCATCACTCTAAATGTCTCTTAATGTTAAACAAAAGAGGTAACGGCGTCATGCTTTGACGTCTCAAACCAGGAACTCAGTTTTTCCTGTCCACACATCAGCACTGGGGTTTCTGAACATGTGGACTAGGCATCGGTTTGTCTGCATGGAGTCAAATGGAACATCATTCTTTCTCAGTTGTGTCCTGTGTGCTGTACAGAGTGTGCCAGCATTTTGTCACGTCTTTATTAATACATCTGCTTTCAGTTGACATGTGTTGCAAGGCAGACTCACTGTGTGAAGCAGTCTTGGCTTTCACTGTGATTTACCACTGCCAGTGTGACTGCCAGAGAAATGGTCCTGACTTGTTTTGATCGTTTGAGGTAACTGGCTCAATAATCGCTGATCATATGCGTCGCTTTGCTCGCAGTAAATAACGGACGCATACAGGTCAGCTGAAACGCTCCAGCCATTTCTAATCAAGTTATTTGTGAACACGATTTGATTTAATAATGCGAAACCCTAATGCTCGGGAATTATTTCATGGCTTTGATGCAAAACACTTTTTATCTATTACATTCCTGAAGGATTTTGTCCCAATAGAGGCTGACGTGTCAGCCGGGTCAGGCTGTAACCCAGCGTGAACCTGCAGAGGGTAAGCAGGTACAAACAGTGGGTGGATGTATGATTGCATTGCTTCAACCGGCAATGGAAAAGGTTGTTGGAAAAGGTTAAACTTGTCTTTACAGTTTATTCTCCTGCATCGTCAGATCTGTTTGAAATCTGAAGGATCGGGGGAAGAATGTCTTTAAACTTGACCTTTTCATGCCTCTAAAAGCAACTCAAACAGCTTCTGGGGAGCTAAAATCACTCTTAATGCTGCCGGGGTCACCAGTAAACATCATGTTTTTAGGGGGTCACATGGGCCCATCGTCCCCAAAAGGTCAGGGGCCCCTAAACCAGAGCTTCAGATTGAAGTAAATAAGACTTTTCAGACCCTGCAGCCCAATCATGGCCCCTCAGAAGATGGTTTGCTTTTGCTCTTGCTCTAGCACCACCACAAGGTGGACATTCTGTGGTTTTCATTTTGGGGATCCCTCTTTTCTCTAGCGCCATCATCAGGTCAGAATTTTAACTTGTCCAATACATCAGCGGTACCTACAAATTTAGTGACATTTCCCATCAGCCTCAGCTGTTCTTTATGTTAGGGCTAGCAAATGTTAGCATGCTAGCACACTAAACTATACAATGATGGTGAACATGGTAAAGGCTACACCTGCTAAATTTCATCGTTAGCATAATCATTATGAGCATGTTAGCATTTAGTGCAGGTTTAGGGTTAACCTAAAGCTGCTAGCTAGTCATGTTGAAAATAACATTTTCCTGGGGTCAGACCTTTGAACCCGCCCACTCCACCGAGGAGACTGATTGGTCTGGCACCATGATGTGATATGTGCCACTGCGGACCAATGATTAACCAATCAGTGCCACGGGCGGGACTGATGCTGCAATCGAGGACTATCATTCAGGCTGTTCTTCACCTACATCATATTTTGCTTTCACTCGTCTCTGCTCAGATTCAGGTGGATGTTTTGGTCTGCGGTGGCTGGTTAGGGAAAACCCCCTCCCCCACAGACCTCGGTCAGAGTGGATGCAGAAACAGACCGAAGATGGAAACAATGCGATGACTCGACTGCTCTGTCCGACATGAGACAAAACTTATGTTTGGCAGCAGAACACAGGAGCTGCTTTTCTGAGGTTTCATGGCTTCCTATAATAGATATATGTTGATCAGAGCGTCAGGAGAGCAGGAGGAGCTGATCTGGTGCCTCACTGTGCACCTTTTACATGTCTGCGCCCGGGGGCCCATCGTCCTATAATGTGCACATTCAGGGGGGGCACTGCTCTGTGTGTGTGTGTGTGTGTGTGTGTGTGTGTGTGTGTGTGTGTGTGTGTGTGTGTGTGTGTGTGTGTGTGTGTGTGTGTGTGTGTGTGTGTGTGTGTGTGTGTGTGTGTGTGTGTGTGTGTGTGTGTGTGTGTGTGTGTGTTTACATTGCAGACCCCCGGGGTTAGAGGTGTCAGTCTTGACTCACCGTCTCCAACAGCGAGTCACAACTCGTTTCTGGCCACATAACCTCGATGGATGAAGATGGAGAGGAAGTGTGTGTGAACGTGTATGCGGACGTTTTCCGTGCGTGTGTGGCCGCGCTCGTGTGGGAACCTGTGAAGTGTGTGTACGAGGGAATGTGTATGAGGGAATGTGAGCGCATTGTGGCCGGTTAGTGTTGACTCGCGCTCAGTTCCTGTTGCACAGACTTCACATGGGGCTCGAGTTACCGAGCTGCTCGAGGTTTCTGCATTCTCACACCTCAGAAACACACTCTCTCTCTCACACACAAACACACACACACTCACACAGGTTGCACTTCCACATACTGTGCTTATCTTTATTTCCTCCTTTTGCGACTTGTCTGATTTTCTGGTTCTTTCTGGCGTTTCTTACTCGGTGCTGTGGTTCATTACTCTCTCGCCTTACCTCACTCGCGTCTCTCTCAGAACAATCGCCGCTTTCCCAGGCCTGCCATTGTCTCGTTGCACATTACAAAGCAGCCAAAGCATTTCAGTGTGGTAACAGGCCAATTCAAGGTGTCATCCTACACCCTGAAGCATCAGCTCTCTTGGCTTACCTTTCCCCCTGTGTTTGTGTGCGTGTGTTTGCATCTTAAGCATGCAGAGAGATGACGTCTTGCATCCTCCTGAGGGCTGGAGACAGCCAGTAAATGCTGAGGAGCGAGCGCTGCCTGTGCAGTTGTTCATCTGTGTGTTTGTGTTTCAAGGAATGCAATCCAATCCACCTCACAGTGTTGCGCCTCTGCCCTCTTGGCCTCACCTGAGGTTATAAGGTGGCGGTTCCCACAGCTTCAGTCGCAGCTCGCCGCTCGTGTAACACACAGTGATCACACTGACCTCACAACCGAACATGTGAACCAACCTGAAGCCAATGAGAAATGCCAAAAACATAATGATGTAAAGGCAGACATCGTGAACTCACATGAAAACTGATTTCCTTCTACTCCCAAACACTATTTATGTTCAAAGCTCAGTCTAAGAGAACAAGCAGCCTGCGGTTGAAGGTTTGATTTGTGTGGGAAAGCACCACTTTTAATCCCTATATAAGCATCATATGAATTTAATTACCAAGAGTTATAGATGAGACGATGTTACAGAGGAATAAAACAAATTTTATGTTTATTTCAAAGATTTTTATTACTGCCTAAATGCAAAAACATACATGTAATGAACAAGACCACAAACGACATCCACAAAATACGGATGTAATAATTAAGTTGTTGTCCTGTGTTTCAGTTTCTCCAGCAAGAGATTCCAAGTGAGTGGTCTAAAAATGGCTGCCAGAGCCTATAAAATCTTTGGGATGCTGTGGTTGAGTGCTTCAGCTTCTTAAACTCTAATGCACCATCACGTTACCAACCCAACGATTTTCCAATTAAATGAAATAAGAAAACACATATCGCCTTATAAAGTTCATATGCTGAACCTGTCCGCAAACCTATTTGCACACCCAGCCGATGTGGAGCAACATTAGCATCTGAAGCCGTGTTTCTGGCCACATCATGAATGACAAACCATTTTGATCTCATCTGTTCACCAACTAGTTGCTCACTTTGGATCCAGAGTTAGCGGGTAATCAGAGCTTTTGTGCTGATGACACCACTGACGTAACCCCTTTCGCAGAGACGAGACCTTCTGCATTTAAAACATGGACTTTCAGAGAGTTGATCCCTCCCAGTCGGCCCACACCTACATGGTAATCAAATAGTTTGAACCCTTCCTGAACTCAGAGTGTCTGGGGAAGGTCGAGAGAGGCCGACAAACTATGCTCCTCTTTATATGAAACTTATTTGGAAAAAAGAGTGAATCTGATAATATATAACTTTAACCCTCTCTGGAGTTTTTGGTGCTAAATTAGTTTCCTCTAGTGATGTACTGCAGGTCAGCCCTGATTCCAGAAACACTGGGACATAAAAAAACAATGTGACAACTTGCTAATCCTTTTTGACAAACAGTACAAAGATAATAAAATTAATGTTTCAGCTCATCAGCTTCATTGGTTTTGTCATTATCTGCTTGTGAATTTGATGCAGCAACATGTTTCAAACCAGGAGCAATCAAGGTTGAAGCTGATCAGATGAAACAACCTGAGAAAGGTCACTGAGTCTTTGGTTGAACTGCAGCCTCTGGTGGGTCACACTGCACAATGGGCACTGCTTCTTATTAAGTGCTGACCGTTGATCAAACCCCAAGTATAAAGAGGTGATAAGAGCGTGATTGAATCCAGAGAAAGTGGGAAATGGAAAGAAAACTTCTATAGGGCCAACGCATGCGCTGGAAAGCAATGATCAAATGCACCGGTGCCACATAAATTTATATTGTTTCTCGTGGTTTTGGTTTAATCTCACACACATCTCGTATTGGGCCCTTGGGGGCTTGGATCAGCCCATCCTATGGTGTGACGACTATCACTGAGCTCCACAACGTACCCCCCCAGAAAAGCTCTGTGGTTGAAATGAGATTGGTTTCCATCCAACATGTTGTTCCACTGCTGAACAGCATGTTGTAATTGTCCTCCATGGACACTGGAAACTATTTTGAGGTCATGGAGTAGGACGGGGCCAATTTATGTCCCCGAGCTGCAATATAATCCCATTTCTACACTTTTTGTAACTTCATGGAACGCATGCCAGACATTTAACACACTCAACCAGGGCCATTATTTCAGCTTTCATCTAACCCCCACGTGGATTTATATTATTTGTGTTTCTCTCACATTGGCCCTCTTAAAGCGTCTTTAAATTAGTGGCTTGTCATGTTGTCCAACACCAGTGATTGACGGTTGTTTGTACATTTGGTTTAGTCTTGCTAGTATTGTTTACTACATGTTTTCTGTAAAGTAGAGTCCTATCACAGTTTTCTTCCATCACTGAATGGCCAAACGGGGTAACCCATAGACTTTTTCATGGTATGTGCAACTCACGCATATGTCTCCCATTTGTTGCATATGTCTGTGGGTTAAAACAAGGTCAACCAAAGAGGGATTGATGTTGGACTATAAAGCTTCATGATTAATTTGAAACACATTTATTTTTTTCTTGTTTTAATGAGTTTATCTCAGACTGAAAACATATAAATCCAGAGGTTGAAAAACATTCAGTGTGAGATATAATGTAAGTAAATTCCTAAGTTAATGTATAACAACTCAGTACTCTAGTCCTCAAAGGCATGGCCAGGAAGGATTTATATATATTTATATATTATAACTACACTTAACATTAATGTGGACACTAATTAATCAGTCTTGCCGCTGCTAAAGGTAGAAGAAATGATAATAGCTCTATGTGCTGATGGGTAAAGTGTACAATATACTCAAGTACAAGTAGGCCTACTTTAAAACTATACTCAAGTACTGCACTTCTGTAAATGTACTAACTATGCATTTGCTCCACCAAGTAGCTCGAACTGACATTAATAGCCACTTGACTGCCTGTAAACAAAGCTGATTTTGATTTTGAAAGTGCTATCATTTACTATCTTAGAAAACTCTTCTGTTACACAAAAAAGAAATTTACTTGGAATATAGTATAGATGGTGTCAGACTACAGTCAAAATACAGACTTATTGCTCAAGATAAGCTAACGTTAGCTTAAAAACGTTAGCTTACCAAGTTAGCGCTACTGCAGCTCAAAAAGGCAGGTAGCAACTAGCTAACTCTCACAGATAGTTATGATAACAAGTCTGGTAAGCAATTAATTCTAATTTAAAGGAGTATGCAGTTGTACCATCAGGCACACCTTGGTAAGCAAATTTTAATGGTCACTATAAAAACATTTACTCTCTTAAAAACTCAATTTATTCAGAACATAACAGCATCAAACTTTATGACTCCAGCCAAATTACATAGTTGTAAACCAAGCTTAGCTAGCGTTAGCTTAAAAAACGTTAGCTTGACAGGCTAATGCTATGGCAGCTCACAACTGTCAGTGCAGCTAACGGTAGCCGTTAGCTAGCTGCTAGCTAAAAGACAACTAAGCTATCTGTCAGATATTTGTAGTGACCATAATGTAATCAGTTATCAAAGACAGTATTTCCCAGCTACATTTTAAAGCATTTTAAATACTGAATTGGCATTATTTTAGGGTGATAGCATGTGCAGTATTTGCTCCTTTCCCACTTCAAGGATCGGTGAGAAATGTCTGGTGATTGCAGCTGAACACATGGACCAAGAGAGGTTTGAGCCAACCTGCAAAGTGCTAATGCAGCGACCTGCCCTGCCAGCAAGGTGGAGGCTTCAGGTATGTATATTACATGTGTTTTACCCCTTTATTTTGTTATTGCAGAACAGAAGAGTCAAATATACACACTAGAAAAATTAAAGAACTGCAGTACTTATGTGGAAAACAGGTACAATAATTTCTACCTTAGTTAAATTGACTATAAAATTTGTGCTCAGACTATTAGAGAGGTGTTGAGTAAATTAAGTTCACGTTATTTTGCTTATTAAAACAAATTTCTCATTTACTCTTTCTCCAAGCCCAACAGTTGCATGTTGGTTAATATTTTTATGGTTTAATGCGTACTCAACTATACAATCCTGTAAGAACATTACAGTTCATAAATCAGATTTCCAGTTAAAGACTCTGCACACCCTGTGAGGTGTTTCCACTTATTCTGGCTAATTAGATCTTTACTGGGGCAGAAGTTGGCCAGAGCTCTACTGGGAATTATGCGAGGACCACCAGACTCCTTGTACCAGCAAGAACAATTAGATCCTCCTGTTAAAGAGGCCTGCACAGAGGTCTAATCAGCCTCCGTAATTAAACTCACCTGTGAGGGTTTACTATAGCTGTGCAGGGAATTTTGAAGTTTTAGGTTTGTTTCATATTTTTCCAATTCAACCTGGACAGCTGTGCATGTAGCAGTAGTTATTTTACACATAGTACAATATGGTAGAAGATAGTCCTTATTCTTTATTTGCTCATCCGACAGTGAAAACATGCACCTGCGCCGCTGATCCACTCTACTGTGCAGCGCTGCGCTGCTCCCAGCACATTTCCAACATCCATTAAGTTTTTTAAACACGTCCCACATAAAATAACTCTCCATCAAAGCACTGACAAGAATTTTAATTGGACTTGCTTTGTTCCAGTGGAGCTAAAAGGCTGCACTGAGCGTTAGATATTTTTCATATTTTTTTTACTTAATTTCAGTCACGTGTCTCGGAGCGCTGTCGCCGTAACTTCCAGTCAAGTTTATTTTCATATCTAACACCACGCTGCACAGATTTTACATGCCCCCCACATATTGATCCCGCTCCAAGCCTGGATGTTATTTAGCCTTTCAAAACACCCTGCAGATGTGGGTTTTAGTAACCTCTTTAGTGAAGTCCAGTTGATGCATGTGCAGAAGATTGTTGGGGCCCCGGCACCGAGTGGTGCGCAGGCCTTATTTTAATGCAAGGAAGTATTCTTCTACACTGAAGTGGTTGGTTTCACCTAGATGTTGTACAACAGTTGGTCAGCACAGGTAACATCCCCAGACTTAGTCAGCCATTTTGCATTTAGTTTCCATTCCATTCAAATTCCAAGTGGCCCCTGAATGCAACACACACATCTCGGTCAGGCTATTGCATCATGAATACATTAGAAAAACATTTTTGTTGAAGGTCCGGTTTGTGTTTTGAAGAGTTTGACCTTGATGTGTTCAGAGGGGACGTTGGAAAAATAAACTTGGACAAATGGTCTGTCTCTGTGTGTCAGCCGGGTGATGGACAGGCGACCAGGATGTACTCCACCTCTCACGCACCGTCAGCTGGGATTGGCTCCGGCCTCCGCCTCCTTGGAAAGAATAAAAGGTTAGAAATAATGGATGGATGGAAAATGATCTTGCCAGTTCTCTCTGGTGGATAAACTATGTAATGGTAGGTCAAAACATCGTTTGCCATGAACAGCTTCCATAGGAACGCTCACCCAACGCTTGGCACATTTCACTGTGTGTTAAAAACTGGCAACACTGTTTTCTGAATTGCCTCAAACAATTTTTTTGGCATATCCCTGTTACTTATCGGCCAACATATACACAAACACAGATATGCCAGCAATAAGATAGCACAGTTTGTTTGTTAGTGCAGCTCTTCTCATACTTCATACATCTGCCTCCTCTTAAAATCCAGTCACCCTGATCATATCATCAGCTCCTCTTTAGTCGTTTTATAGGGTTTTCCTTCAACTAGGACACATTCTGATAACCTGAAAAGACATTTTCTAAGGGAATACTTTGTTTCTGTTCGTTTTCTCCTTCCCCGCGGGCTGTTTCCTCCGGCTTCCTGCCACAAACCCTTTGTGTGCCAAGGGGACCTGCTTTAAAGACCTTATCAAAGGCTTAATAATGTTTGTTGCTTCGCCGCAGGAATAACGGCATTGTTTAGGTGCCCTGCAAGGTATTCTGATAGCACCGCTCCCACTGATTCTGAAATTCCCATTTCCAATGGCCGGTAGTTGGGGCAGCAGGGTTGAAAGTAGTATTGTTCTCCTGAAAATGTGTGTGTGTGTGTCAGGTCGAGCGCTTGTCTGGCCCCACTTAGTCTCTTCAGGATGTTTTGGGTTTTCTGTGTGTGTCTGCGTGCATGCATGTGTGTGTGCTCGCTGCTCTATAAAGCTAATTTCCTGGCTGGCCCTTAGGAAAACAGAGCATGCTGGGTAATAATACAGGAGACGCGGGGAGAACGGCAGCCCTGTTGATATGAAGGGCGTGTGGCAGCTCCGTGATGGATGTGTTGTGCTGTTGTGTGTGTGAGAAAGAGGAGGACGGAGGGAAAGCGGGTGCAGTATGAGGAGAATGCTGATGTGGAGATAACTGCTGCGTGGAGGTGATTGGGTGGTGTGCGCATGTGTGGGTCAGGAAGGGTGGCGCTGCGTCCAGGGGGCAGGTTAAAAAAACCAATAGGTCTTTTGTTAACACTCCTATGAAAACACAGAGAAAGTACATTAAGTCTTAATATGACCAACGGCCTCCATTAATCACGGTGCTGCCCGCTCGACAGCGTTCTGTCTTCATCTGAATGCACTGATGTTAAAATGCTTCATGTAGCACAGCTCAAGCCACAGCTGCAGGACACCTCCTCCGGAGTTCTGGCTCGGTCCAGCAGTGTTTTTCATCAGTGAAGACAGCACAGAGCAGGTTAAATAAAGGCTACTTTCAGGGCTCGGTCACACCTGCGTCCAACGGCGAAACTTGGCCCGAGATCGTTTCTTTACAGTATTTACTCACGAGGGTTCAGTCACTTTGCACAGAGTTTGCTGAGCAGTGCTGACCTTTGAGACGAAGGTTTGCTTTGGTTTTTGTTACTTCTCAGATTCAGATTTTAGCACACAGAACATTGAAGTACCCAAAAGTATGTACAAGTTAGTTTGATAATCACATAAATGAATTTAAATACAAAAACATTTCATTGTTGCAGCTTCTCTCATGTGAAGATTTGCTGCTTTACTTTTATTTCAGATGTTTTTGAGGTTCGTTGTTTGGTCAAAACAAACAGATTGACAGCAGATGAATCCATAATGAAGATCATCATTCGCTGCAGTCCTTCACAGAATACTTCAAACTGAGCTCCACCTCGACAAACAGTAAAATCCTCCTTTATATTAACACATCAGTAATAATAATCTAATGATATACTAACGAATAGTTAAATATTCACAGAGGACATTCTTCCGCATTGAATTCTTTAATACTTTAAGTACATTTTCCTGAGTGTACTTCCTTGAAATGCAGTACTTCTCCGGCGTGGTATCAGCACGTTGTTCCCCTCATGCCACACACATGTTTTCCATGTTCCAGATAATCTCTGATGAGAGTCTGATGTTATCGTGGATCCGCATGCCGCCCGGGCAGCCGAGAGGACACACACACACACACACACGCACGCACAGTATGCCTAAATTACACACTTAATGAGAGAACGTTCCTTTCACACAGGACACACACACTTTCATGCACCGTCCACCGAATCGTGAGTGGATTTGAACCATTTATGCAACACATTTATTTTTCACTTCATCCTGATATGGCTTTGCATTACGGCCCCCGCCACCTCAGCTTTATTCATACTGTCTAGAAAACAAGAGTCTGTTGGTGGTTTTGTGGTGCAGTTCACTGCTTTGTTCAGTCCTTTTCATGTGGTTTTTGCTCCGGTCTTCCTGTCTGCGAGTGGTCTCAGAGCTACTTGAAGTGGATGGTTCTGGTTATCGCTATTATCCCAACGTCAGCAAGACCGTAAGTTAAGCCAGAGCTAATTCATCTGAATGCGAATCTCAGATGTTTGTGCCTCGATGCACTGCGTCAACATCCCTGTCCTTCCCTAACCCTGGCGGTCTACACGGATCCACGCTGGATTCTTTATTCGTGGAGCGGGGATGCAGAGAGGCGTGAGACGTACAGGAGGGACGTAATTTCATCATCAGCGAGCCACTGGTCTTTGTACTGGTTTCACTCGACTTGTCTTAAACCCGTGAAATGTCTGAATTCCAGCTCCTGGATGGCTCATGTGTCTGATATATTGGCCACAGGTGGAACTGAGACCAAGGGCCTTATATCTTTAACCGTGACCTTAATGTACAGTGTGTGGATCCAATGAAAGCCAGGCTTCACCGAGGAGCCCCAGCCCCCCCCGCCCCCTCCCATTTTTACTGCAAAAGCCTTCAGTGAACTCTGATTTATTTAGTCTTAACTAGTGCTGTCAATCGATTAAAATATTTAGGTGTTATGTGGCACAGTGGCTTGGCGGTAACACTGTCGCCTCACACGCCACACACACGCCTCAGCTAGAAGGTCCTGGTTCGAATCCAGCTGTGGGCGCTGGGGGCGTACCCTCCACCATGCCTTGGTGCCTGCTGCTCGAGGAAAAATAAGGGCCTTTCTGTGTGGAGTTTGCATGTTCTCCCCGTGTTCACCTGGGGTATCCTCCATAAAAATACCCCCACTAAACCACCTGACCAATGGTGACAAACGAGAACTGGGTCCCCGGGCGCCGGTCGACTGGCAGCCCACCGCTCCTGGTCTGCCGTGGAGGAAGGACTGACCATGGATGGGTCAAAAAGCGGGAAAGAATTTCACAAATGCATGGCGTGTGCAGTTTCCCCCTCAACTCTGCATGTTGTGTGTAAAAAAAATTGTGACGAGAAAGGAATTCTTAATCTTAATCGCGATTAATCTCATGAGTGTCATGGTTAACTTGCGATTAATCGCAAATTAATCACACATTTTTACCTTTTCTAAATGTCCCTTGAATTATCATTTTAATACTGTTATCAACATGGAAAAGTGGATCGGCTCGCTTTGTGCAAATGTTTTTTTATTGAAAACAACAACGTGTAGTGTTATATTTCGCACTAACGTTCTCACTTTGAGCAGTCATTCACATTTGAAAATCTCACACAATTTAACTGTCAATAAACAGACAAAAAAATAAATACTTGGTTACACAAAAGCCTCTTCAACAGCCCTTTCTAAGGGATCAAAACAGGGTGATGCAAGATAAAGTTACAAAGTGCACATCATTGTAAACTAGGACTCAGGCTATAGTGCAGTTGAATCATGGCTTAAACTTTCCTCTCTTAAGTTTCCTTTGAACATAACAGCATCCATATGCCTCTGTGGAAAGCCATCCATTGTCGCCTGGTTTTGACAAGGAGGCGGCGGAGAATTCGCAGTCGCCGTGTGTTTGGCCATCAAGTGGCGTTTCAGACTGGATGTGCTGCAGTGAAAATTCAGCTCACACCGACAATACACACAGGTAACTTTGGTCTTGTCAGTTGACCCATCTGACAACTTTTTGAAACTAAACTTGTTCGCATCCATTCCGGCGTTTTGCACTTGACATCCATACAAATGGGTAGCCTACTCTTTCACAGCTAGCGAGCAGGTGAGACCAAACACATGCGTGGGGCGTGTCTATTGTTTTGTTTCCGGTTTACGATCGCATCCTGTAGTTTTTCTTGCGTTACTAGCAGTGGCCACAGCATATAAAAAACTACAAGTTCACTAGGTCACAATGACGCTGTTAAAATTGATTTGCGTTAACGTGTTAATGACACAATATTTTTGACAGCACTAGTCTTAACCTCACAGATCGTACGTTTTTTTTCTAGATTCGTTTGTGTTTTAGTGTTTTTATCAAATCCAAATTGATTCATCAACCTAATTGAATTAATCTGAAGTCTCTCACACACATTATAGACTGAAATACTGTAGTTAACAATGGCTAAGTGTTCAAACAACTCCGCGTTTAAAACAAAACTCTTCAACAATATAAGGCCGTGACCACAGCCCCACTATCGATTGAATTTTTAGCCATAGCTCTGTATTTTTGTATTCATAAATCCCTGCAAAAACTTCCAGAAACAAGAAAGCATGATCATTTTCCGACAGACCAGGGCAATCTCACTTAGCAAGATGTTTAAAAGAACTTAAAATATCTGTTCTCAAGGAGCCCACAGTTATCTTTGAGCAGCAGACTGAAAACAAGTACATTTGTCTGGACACAAAGAAATTCTGACTTCCACGAAGCAGTTTTGTACTCGTCAGCGTTGATCAAACAGCTTTACAACTGAGGAAATCCCCATTTGAAGTGTTAAATCTCAGTACGAAGCTTTAATATCTTGTTAAGGTTATTCAGGCCGACACAGGTAAGTGCAAGTCAAACGCTCCAACATGAACACAAGGACATACTGACTTGGTTTAAGATATTTCATCTTAGATTTCACTTTCTGCAGCGTAGATTAAGCTGTCAGCAGCTGAAAATGGAGGATGAACACTGTAATCTGGTTAGCCTGATTAGGCCGCTGTAAATAAAACTCCATGAGTAATATTTCTGTATGAAATGCGTCTTTGTAGTCCTGCTGATCCCACTGATAATCAGCAGGATCCCGTGCAGCTCTGTGCAGCTTTGACCCAGCTTCAGGTCACTGTTTTGGTTTTGTGGGCCGTCTTGTTCCTCCTGATCTCACAGATCCATTTTCAAAACTGTGAATTATTGGCTCACAAGTCTCAACCTGCCCGGCGCGACTGACGGCAAGACGGCGTAAACAAGGAGTCGGAGAACAGAGTCAAAGCTCAAGGCCTTTTCTCAGCATTTCGTAGTCAGGACCGGGGGGAAAAAGGGAGTGAAATTTGCATTGAAGTTCAACAAACACCAAATTTAAACATTAACCAGCCTCCTGTCTGCTCTGTCATGGTGGAATTTTGCTTCCAGCAGTGTTAGAAGGTCCCATCTCAGACTCTGTTGGTTCAGTTTTGAAGGAAAGTTGGCAAAAGGTTGTTCTGGCTTTTAACTCATTGTGCTGGTTGAGTGGGACTTGAGGTTATCTTGTGATAACATTTCACAGAGGCAGCAGATGTTCCAGCGCTGATAGCTTTTGTTGCTGCAGCTTGTATCCGTTCTTATATCACTTCTGCGAGATGCTGCTGCGATGCTGTCAGCGATCTGCAACCTCGCTCAGCGGGAGAGACCGCTGGAAGAAATAAACCGGCGAGAGTTGTCGGAGGAGTTTCAGTGGCCCCCTACTGCTTTTGGTTGCATGAAATTTATGAGGTAGCTTGTAGTGGAGGAGAAGAGTGTTACCCTTAGCCCTCCTTAGCATCTTTCAGTCAGGCCCTGAGCGATGCCTCCAAGATGAAAATAGGTGGACTGTCAGCATTGCACATTAGCTCATGTTTGCTACCACCTTTTTCCCATGGCACCCAACCTCCGGGTGGGATTAGATGCCATAATTTAGCATCAGGAGGATAAAAAGTGAGACTGACTGCTACTTTTAAAAGTGTTAAGGGCTTTGAATTCTGGATTAATTCACAGCAACATCTGCTCTGATCTGGAAACCAAGAGCATGATTGGAGCCTTTGTAAGCCTCCATTTGTGAGGAGAAGCTTTATTGGGTGAGTGAGATTAGCGGCAAAGCACTTGCAGATGCTTTGAGTTGATGCGTTGCCAAGGTGCTTCTTTCACACCCACACACACCCAGAGCGACACACCTACGAACACACTGATGCTATTAAGACCGCTGGACATGTGCTCGAAGCGCTGGTCTGCAGAAACACAGCTGCTGGTTTTATTTTTCTCCAGCAGAACACAGAATCTGATCCAGAACCCGCTCTCATCTCTGCTGCTTCCTGCTGTTAAACTTGAAATAAGCGACGGTGACACGAGCTCCATAAAAATGTCACATTCTGTGGTTGAAACTCGTCTTTTGCACACACGCACGTCTCGTTGAGGTGTGACTAGTGCTGGTTTTAGCCAGTGTTAGCTAACTTTAGTTTGTTATTGCTATGTTGCGGACATTGCTGGTTTATGAGTCTTGTATTGTTGTTGCATTAGTCTTAGCATGTACAGGTGCAGCCCACAGGTAAGTCAGTCACTCTGCGACAATACTTCCTGTTTATGTCACCCAAAGCAGGATGAGAACTGTAGTCCCAAAACTCCAAAAATATAACATTGTTTTTATATTTTTGGAGCACTGACACTCTCCTCATGCAGGCACTAACTCCAAAACATTTCAATTTGCGTAAAACTATTTTTTTATTCATGAGAAAACTCCCTTTTAGCTTGCGTATTACCGCTGACGTACCAACTAATGCTGTTTCTGTGTGGCCTAACAAAGACATGTCGTGACTGCTCAGTAAGCCTGTAAATAAAGGACATTAGAAACAGAGAAATGAGCCAGGGTTCAAAGCTTTAGTGCCTATTTGCAGAGGATATTTATGATATGATTTTAATGATGAATCTCCAGCTATAATTTAATTGAATTTCATAGGTATTTGTCTTCAAATCATTACTTAACAATAAAGCAAATGAGCGTGATCTGCCCCAGTTTGCATATGTATCCAATCCGCCTTGTCATCTTAAGATTTTATTTATTTGTTCAGTGATTAGAGTTAGCTTCCTCCTCAATAGTCATCGGTTTGCACTGCGAAGTACGACCAAACACTCCATCAGTGATTTCACCGCATGTTACACGGGATGAAAACTGAAAAATCCAGCCAAAAGCCAAATCTATGGCTGCAGTTTGAGCTCAGTTCAGTTTTATCATGAGACTTCCGTCTTAACAAAATTATGGTAGGCAGTTTTTGCTGGAATTTTTGACAAACTGCAGACGCGGCAGACTCACGTGGCTCTCTGCAATTATCACAAATTACCGGACGTCCCCAGAAAATGAAATTCCTGCACGAATGTGACTCAGGACGCATTTGCGATCCGTGCTGGATTAACCTTTCAACGAGGCAAATGGAATAAAAACACGCTGGTTATTTCAGTGCCTGGAGGGAGAAGCTGTGGGTGGAGCAACGCACATAATACACACATGTCAGTGTGTGATTGCGCTGCCAAATTTTAAGTTGAGACGGTCTGTGGTCGATCACAGCTGGTGTCCAGAAAGGTTCGGCAAGCTAGGTCCTAAATGAATGAATCATAGTATGAGATCGGCTGCTCTATATATATCTATATCTATGTGTATAAACTATATATATATGTATGTGTATAGTGTGTACATATAGGCAGTATTATAGCTATCTTAAAAATGTAAAATATACCCAAATTTAGTGTTTTATGGCCTCTTAGCAATAGAGAGCATCCACTATTGAAAGTTCAGTTTGCCCATGAATTCCCAGACTTAATTTAAGCACAAAACAGCACAAAGGTGCATTAATTTAAAAGGCGGCAGGCAATGAACGGCAGAGCTCCACATGTGCATCCCTCAAGTGGTGTCCAGTTAGGTTTTTAAGAAAAGGAAAAGATTGGTTTGGAACAATATCTCCATCAAAGACAGTGTTTTGAAGGAGAGGATGTAGAAGTAATCAAAGATCTGGAAAAGTGTAATCCAGCTGTAAAACAGCTGTTCAGGTTGAATTATGGTGAGAAAAGAACTGAAAAAGTAAATAAAGTTGCTGCTCAAAATGTACGCCGCTAATTTGCCTCTGAGACCCCGCAGTTTTAATTCGTGCAGCTGCTCAGTCTCCAGTGATGCAACTCTGTGGTTCCTGGAGACATCAACGTAAGACAACAGTAAATAAGGTCTGGATATGCACGTCTGTGTGGTCTGCGGCATGTGTTCTTTGTCACTGCGGGCCTCTAAAGTGTGAACATTCACTCTGTCCTCATCTCTTCTTGGGGTGTATTTATGCTTCGTGCAGCAATTTAAGCTGAAGGTTGCAGTCCTCACAAGTATAGTTGTACAAACCCAATTAGAAAGTTCTGGAGGGCTGAAGGTCTAGATTGCATTTGCAATCGTCGCTCTTCATTGTGTCGTGGTTGGACAAAAGACGGCAACAGGAACTCTTTAGAGTTAGTGGAACAACGTCTGTAATCTGGTCCTGATGATTTGATTTGTCGATCCATCTCAAAGCCAGCAGCATGATCTAACTGCTTATTCGGCACAGTCCAAGAGTCGGGGATAGATTTTAAAACCGGCCACTTCTGCTATTTGACGAACATAAATTTCATAAGACACAGATGTTTCGGAGCTCATGTGGAAGCAGAATTCATCTCATTGGTTCAGTTGCACCTGGAGGAGGCATATTTTCTGGAAAGAAAATTAGCAAATGGGCAAAGTGGAACCATCAGGCTGGAAATGTGATTAAAATTATGTACAAAGTCCAACAGTGAGCTCCTTTTAGCCACTGACAAAGGTGGTATTTGTGATGTTAGAAGGAAGGGAGGTTAGCTGGCTGACTTAGACAAGTACACACCCGTTTTTTAAACCTGGAGTAAGGCTAGTTAGCTTAGCCTTCTGTCTCTGCTCTGTCTTTTTTTCATGAGATTTAACTCAATTACATTATTTCTGCCTCAGTGTTCCATGCAGCTGCTAGCTAAAAATACAATCTGCTACCACGACTAAAATACAATACAGAGTCCTGCCGATGGTTACGTGCTATTCCACCGATCAACGCTTGGTGATGCTAACGTGAGGAAATGAAACGCTGTACCAAAAAGCGCAAGGGAGAAGAAGGATGCTAGCAAGCAAACATAGACGTGAACAATGCTAATGTAGCTAAAAATTGCAAATGTTTTAGGAGGAAGGAAGTAGATTAGTCACCGTAACTAGCCTTCAAAGATGCACACAAAGCACTTTGGTGAGAACCCGTGAATGTAAACATAAAATACAAACCTCTTCGATGTTTAAAGTAAAAGAAATGAACCTTCAAGCCTCTCGGCTACATTTTTACCACCATTGCGTGGCTGGTCGGCGGTGTTTTTCCATCCACTCCAAAGCAGGAGCAAAAGAAACTGTTGCTTTTGGACAAGCAGTCTGTCAAACTGAAACAGCGCTTGTGATATTTCCCTTGCAAATATATAATTATGTTGAGCAAGCCGCACTATTTTCAAAAATATAAACACAGCATGAATCTTGGATGGGAGCTCAAAACAGAGCACAGCTGGAAACTGGCCTCGCGGCTGATTTATATGAGGTCGCAGCGCTTCGCAGTAACTGCTCAGTATCTTTCTCCAGGTCTAATGATGGACAATCTGTCCCGCTCGCGGTCTGGCAATCGCCGACGTAGCTCTGTAATGTCGACGCAGTTCAAAAGGCACCTTTGTCCAGAGCCACTTTTGAGCAGAGCCACACACAAGACAAACACACAAGACGTAATTACACAGAGAATCGAGTATTTTACATGAATACGAGACGTGGGCTCAGACATGCAAACTGCCAAGGTCAGCGGGATTGGGCTGTTTTCAGCTTTGAGAATGTCATTGATTAAGTTAGCCTTGTATTGGATCCACAGCAGCCCGCTAACAAATGTCAAACACACACACACACACACACACACACACACACGCACACACACTCTCACGTACATCCAATGACACTCCTGCAGGCTGTTTGTCCAGCTGATCTGCTTTTAATGGGCCAGTTTGTTTCAGAGCAGCACTTCACCTCCACAAATGAAAATCTAATTTGATCACCTTGGTTGCATAAATTCTCTGCGGGCGCCACAGCGGCTCAGTGGTTAGTAAAGAGGTCCTGGGTTTGGACATGGTTTGAATTTCCTTGTTTCTGGGTGGATTTTCGTGCGAGCTGCAGACTTTGGTGCAGGCAGGAAGCCCGGTGGCACATTTTTGGTGTGTTAACATTGAATTTGAAATAAAGCAGTGACTGATAATAACAGCGGCAGGCTTTAATTTGTTGCAGTTTGTTTGTTTAATTTGTTTGCAGTTGAACGTTTAGCAGTTTAACCTCCTCTCATCGTCTCACTGCTGGAGCTCTGAGACAAAGGCTTTCTGTTGCAGTGCCTTTATTTTCATGATTGAATTGTTCTCTTTTTTAACAGCAATGGCAAAGTTAATCTGGCTTTTTTATGCTGCAAGATGCAGCTTGATTTCATTTACTTGTCTCTAATGATTGAGATGCCGTGGGACGACATGGTCGCACGCTGTGCAGACAGGCTCGCGGCTTTTATGTATTTAAGCACAAACAGAGAGTGACATGAAAGCAGCATCTGTACCCATCGCTCATGGATTTATGATTGCAAACAAAAGTGTTGTGACAGTGCTGTGTACTGAGCAAACTCTCTCTGCAGGGCGTAACACTTCACATCCACAAACCTCTTTAATCAACCAGCAGGAGTCGTCGGTCACGTTGCCTGCAAAGAAGCTTCAGAAACTGCAGAGTGCAGCGAATGAATCCTGCTGAGAAATGTTCGAACGCCTCGAAACATCTCAGCTCGTCTTTCTTGAGTTCCCATGCTGGGAAGCACTGGTCTAGATTACACACAGCCAGTGTGTGTGAAGGCTGTGTGATTAACTACATGTTGAAATGATGGTTATTTATATCTAAGATGTCTCCAAAAACATCCACTTTTCAGTTTTAGCAGTTTTAACTTCCCATCAAGATTTTTCTAAACACATTTGATATTTGCGGCTGAGATCGAAGAACAGTGGCTCACCGGGGGAGGGTCTCACCCGAACTCTGCATGCTCTTCCTCCTTTTTTTGGCCTTTTCTGTCTAAATTACACTGCATATAAACAGTGAAAGCTGCTGGTCGCCGTCCATGTTTGCTTTGGTGCGAGAACACGGGACAGTTGGCGTTGTCGCTGATCCTCCAGCTGAACTGCAGTTGATATTGACCAGGTGTTCAGTGCGTTGTCTGGTGTATTTACAGTCGTGTGATTTATGTTCCTTCCTTCCTTTGTTTGGTTTGTCCAGTATTCGTCAGTTCCAGCTAGTCCTCAACTTTGTCCCAAGCTTAGCACACGACCTCGGTGTGACCAAACCATATTTACTGCGATGAGACATTCGGTCCTTCTCCACACACTGCACACTGCAAATCTCCTCATACACAGAGAAAGTTCAAATATTTGTTTATTTCTTAGCAACAATGTGCTACACATGTTCACAGCTACAAAACTGTCCAGTACAAACACGCCAGCACAGACACATTCAATAAAAAAAGTTTTCCCAGTTGGCTGTCATCATCGCTGGACCTGTTTCAGTTGACTGTTTGCTTTGATTGGAGTGCAAGAAAGAAAAGGCCACAGATTAAACCTCGATAATAAACTGACTTAGGCTCAAGTTCACAGAGGGAGAGCGAGCTCGGCATGTGTGGTGCGGCAGAGCCCCGGTGGGCCGAGAGAAAGCCCAACAGAAACGTGTCCAGGTGCATGCCACCCGGCGAAAGAAGCAGCTAAAACAGCAATCGAACACAAAATGAAATTTTCCTTCAATTTTGCGCTTTGCACAGCAAAATAAACGGCATGTGTTGTGTTTCCTAACAAACCTACTTTATAACGTAACCTTGAACAGAGCGTACACACAGGTGTAAGTGAACCACAGGGCCAGAGGGACGGGCCGAGCCTGAAAAAAGGGTGTCAGCGTGTGTGTGTGTGTGTGTGTGTGTGTGTGTGTGTGTGTGTGTGCGTGGGCGTCTAAATCCTTTCCGCTCAGGGAAAACAAATCAAAGGCTGAGCACACAAACAAAAAAAAAATCTGAGCGCGTACATTTGCTTGACCTGGTTTTACGGATCGTCCGTGTGAACCGAGCCCTTTGAGCAAACACGTCCTGAAAGCGCAAACACACACGCACACTCCCCACACGCCTCCACCTGATCGCTGACAACTACCAGACGGCACGGGGAGGCCAGACAGTGCGGATGAATGAGTGAGTGTCAGAGTGTGTTTGTGTCTTTGGACGTGACACTGGATGATGTGTGTGTCTGCAGAGCGCAGACGAGCTGCGAGGTGATGTGTGTGTGTGTGTGTGTGTGTGTGCGCATCAGAGGAAAAATGTGTGTAGGGGTTGATTCTGTGCGAGGTGGCGCTTGGTTTATGTCTGCACATATTCTCTCTCGGTCTTTCTAAATCTCTCTTTATGTGCGTCTGCGTCTTGTCACTAATCCTGGACGATGTTTTCCTGTGTTTCCAGCCGCCATGTGCTTTCAGAATTGTGCAAAAATGTTTGCGTGTGTTTTTGTGTACGTGTCAGTGTTTCTAGGTGACTGGCAGCCATATTGTTGTGTTTGGGCAACAGCTGTTAGCGTGTCTGAAAGCACAACTTCACCATGATTTAAACAGTTTCAGCACGAAAACAGCAAATTATTTTTGTTCTCTTGTGAGCAACTCATGTTCGTCGAGACAGTTAGCTTAGCACAACGAGTGGAAACAAGGGGAAACAGCTAGCCTGGCTCCTGCAGGCTAGCTGTTTCCCCTTGCTTCCAGTGTTCGTGCTAAGCTAATTACTAATTAACATTCCTGGCAAGAAAGCGAATACGTGTCTTTCCCCCAGATATCAAAGTATTTCTTTCATGTTAATCCTACTTTCTGTGCTCTTATATTATCCAGATGTTATTTTAGTATTTCTGCATCTGTCAAATCTCCAGTGGACTTTTTTTGGTTAATGGTGAACCGCCAACGCAGCTGAATTTGCAAAACAACGACTCGGCTACATTTGGAGCAAAAGTTAAAATCATTCTACACATTTAGGTGTTTTAGCAACATTTCAGGGTTGAAATATTGCTGCTGTTGCAACAATGTAACCTTGACTTCTAAAGAATCAACACCTTTTTTCTTTCCATCTGAAAATCGGGCTCTGCGAACGCGTTTAGTGTTTGGTTTGTGCGACCAGCCGACGTGCACACGTGTCTCCATGCTGTTTTCCGGTCCGTGGCTTAAGCTTAAAATCTAACTGAATGCAGCTCCACAGGGTAGACAAGAAGGACAAGATAGATCAAATTCTTTACATGAAAAGAAGGAGAGAGATCAAGGGAACGTGAGAGAGAGAGAGAGAGGGGGGGGGAGAGAGAGAGAGAGAGAGAGAGAGAGAGAGAGAGAGAGAGAGATGAGCAGCAGGCTGGTCGGGCTGCATACCACCCTCAGCCTCTCTCTTTTATCTTCTTCTTTGAGGCTCATTGTTATTGGCATTTACGAGATTTCTCCCTCTCCCTCCTCCTTGTTTTCATTCCTCCTTTCCTTGCAGACCTCTTTGTTCAGAAGGCACTCTGTAGTTTCTGTTTTTTGACAGTCTCATTGCCGTATCCAGTACAAAGAAGCAATCCTTATCCTCTAAAAAATGTCCTTGCGTAAAATCCACAGTTCTAGTGTTGCGGGTAGAAAGTCCTCAATCCAAGTGGTTTTAAGTCCAGTCAAGGTAAAATACACATGAATTACTTTTAAAATCACCACAGTTCGTTGCCTAAATCTCATAATCTCATATGTACAGCACTCTCATGGCACGCTTTAACAAAAAAAAAGGTATGTTCCACAAATTCTTTGCTTTGGTTTGATCATTTCTTTCTGCTACTGTTTCACCGTCCTTCCTCACATCTTTGATGCGGAGGATTGAGTTTTTATTGCATGTACATTCTTCGGTCTGGAATCCAAATCCGAGGGTCCGAGGCCGCTGAGATGAGCTGAGATTCGGGATTAATTTGGGGTGCAGGCAGCAGGGTGGCCTAATTTGTTGTGCGATTCTTAAAAACAGGAAGTTTTTAATGTTTTTCGTGGTTATCTTCTTTTCTTATTTGACATCCAAAAGGCACTTTCCTTCCTCAAGAATCAACGAAAATCAATACCCTCACATTTATTTTTGCGTGATTGCACTTCTGTCTTTTCATATCTTGCTCTTGGCAGTTAGGTTTCACTTAGTGGAGAGTAGGGAAGACGAATCCACTCTTTCTTTTCCCTTTCACCCCATCGTCTTGCAGCGTTCTCTCAGGCCTTCAAACCCTCATCCTTCCATCCTTCACTGTATCCATCCAGGCAAACACTGAGGATCTATTATCCAGGCCAACACGCCTCGGCTCTGTCTAAAGGACCCTTTTTCCAATCAATGGATATTCATAAGTCTCCAGCCCGCCCATTTATCCGTCCATCATCCCATCTGATCCTCTTTGTCCTCCACCCCCTTCCTCTCAGAGGTCCAGACGGAAGGCGCCGAAGTAGCTCGAGGAATCATCTGCGTTGACCATGGTCGGGGAGGACACGGAGACAAAGAGCTCGTCGCCGGCCCTCAGCTCGAACAGCCCTCCCTGGTAGACGGAGTGGAGGGCGTACTCGGCGTCTGGAGCCCAGCACTTTGTTCCCACCCCCTTCAGGAGCTGCAGAGACGTGAAGATCAAGGTAAGAAAGATACTGAACCATCAGCACGACCACGTTATTCCAAGTGAAGGAGGGTACATACCTGTATGGGGCTCGGGTAGGAGGTTTTCTTGTAGACACACTGCACCAGCTGGTGGCTGACGCTGCGCTGGTCTCCATCGCTGGCCGCTGGGGACGGATAGCGGAAATACACCTGAGCAGGACAGAGGATCAGAGTAAAGTAAGTGTGTAAGCCAGTGTGGGGATTTATAGCTCTTCTCTGTCTCGTCTCATTATGAACTGAATTCCTTTGAGTTTAGAACTTCAATCTATAGACCAAAAATGAATGAGTTAGCCTGCAAAGCTAACTGAGGTGAGATACTCATGCACCGATTGATTGAGATTAAGAAAAATAATCATTGTTTGCAGCTGTACTCCGATCAGATCCATTGATGTGCGTGCTGCTGGTGGGATAAAATTAATATAGTTAAAATGCATTCAAGCAGTATTTCTGTTCTATTTCTCGTTTGTCATTTGTTGCAAATATCAAACAAGTGGTGCATCACCGTAGCTGTCATCACTCCACAGGCGGTTAAAATAGCCACTTCTGTAATAAACAATATTATTTTCTGTTGATTTTATGTCAAAAGAGGCTCGTCCCTGTGCAGAAACAGTCTGCGCCAAATCCAAATTAAAGAAAAACCAAAAGCTGTGGGGACTCACCTGTGAGTACAGGTAGTACCGCCCGTCCTGTGGCACTCGCAGCTTCCCATTGGTCAGGGTCATGTTGTGCAGGTGAGCTCCAAAGCTCTGATTGGCCCATGAGCGGACCACGTGGCGACAGGACTGGTGGAGACCCGGCGTGGGGATCGGGTAGGGGGGGAACCCTGTTGGTGAGAAGAGTCGGAAAAAGGAAACGGGACGTTATGTGTGCGTCCATTTAGAGGGAAACGCCGCACGCATGCGTGACACGTCCTGTTTAACGCGACTTCAGCTGCCAGTCAATCAGTTTTTTCTGCTTCTATAGCAGTCAAGGCGGCGCCTCACCACCTCGTCTGCTGCCTGGTTCTGAGCCAGACATTTCTCAGTAGCCAGCAAGTCTCTGGCTTTCCTTCCACATTCAACAAGCATCTTTTTCCTGTGCATGCACGCATCACTTCCTGCCTCCCTAATGTTACACCCCCGCCATTCACGTGCATGTTTGCATGCAGTGCAGGCGGCACTCTGCGAACACTGCAGAGAGGTGTTGACTGTGGGACCTTTTCTGTTGCAGGACGGCTACTTTTCCGGCATATATCGATTTGAACGTGTGTGTGCGCGTGTGTGTGGTAACGCTCGGGCTCGGCTAATGCGCCTTCACATTTGTGGTTTATTAGAAGACAACATCAAAGGTCAACTTTGCAAGACTCTTGCTTCCTTCTGAGAAATCTCTCCCACACACACACACACATGCACCAACACACACACGCACACACGACATCATCTTTGCCCTCAGCTCAGTGGAAAAACATCGCACAGCGTTTGCCAGATTGTCGACACCCTTCAGCTTGCACGCCAGCCTCAGATGAAACAATGTGAAGGTCTGGACAACACACACACACACACACACACACACACACACACACACACACACACACACACACACACACACAATTATCTACGACAATGTCCCAATAAAAACTTTTTAATGGCCTAATTCATTGATCTATAACTCACAGATGCAGCTGAAAGACAGCTCATAAAAGCTCTGGCACTCAGGAGGTGATGAATGCTGTGTAACTAAACATTTGATTTTTGTGGTTAATGTGCACAAAATAACCAACTTTAATGGATGAAACAACTGAACTTGATCGTTAATACAGCGAATCCGCGTCCTCGCTCGTGCTTCTCGGCCTGCTCTTTTATATTAATATATAATATTAATATTATATATATAATATTAACGATTGAGGGATTTTATGATTAATTCAGAGGCAGAGTGGGAACGAGTAGCTGTTTGTGTCTAAATGTTGTTTGCCTCAGATGTCTGCCTCATTTAAATAGACAGAATTAATATAACTCTTCTTCTGTGTCTTCATTTCTATCGTTATGATTCATACTTTCGGCACACGAAGCGCCGCAGCTGTCCTAAACCTCTGCTCTTGAAATCAGTGACATGCACACTTCCTCATCCTCACCAGATGCCTCACCTTGAGAGCTGCTGTCTCTGAGGGTCAAGTGGGCCGATGGCCTCTGGGTCACCGAGGTCATGAACTTTGACCCCGAGGTGTTGAAGGTGCGAGGCATGGTTCTCGCCTCTGAGGGAGAGAGGGAGTGAAAAAGATGTCAGGAGAGATGTCGTGGCGTTGTAGTCAGTCAGTCAGTCAGTATGTGTGTGTGTGTGTATGTGTGTGTGTGTGTGTGTGTGTGTGTGTGTGTGTGTGTGTGTGTGTGTGTGTGAGAGAGAGAGAGAGAGAGAGATGCTCACCTATGAAGGTCTGCTTGGAGATGATGTTCTCCGTCACCTGAAACACAGCGAGGAAGAGAAAGCGTTAACATCTGTGACCTTTCATTAAAAATGAGTCGACAGATGTTGAGATCTGCTCGTCCACCTGCAGACAAATGATGTTTAGAGCAGCCGCTCAGATTAACGTGTTTATTTATTTAACTTTTATGAGTGCGAAGTCAAATATTGACCTGCAGTTCTGTCTTTCCTTTGCTGTGGTGGTAAATTTCCAGGCCTGGCTGTGCAGAGCTGAATGGCTCCAATAAACATTAAACAGGCTGTAATTTATTCAATAGTTACAGAAACTCCAGTCTCACCCTTAAACAACCTCAGAGAAAACACATAAAATCCATTCAGCTGGAAAAACAAAGTACAAAAACACTTACTAAACTAATCATCATTATATTACTTCAGTACATTCTGTTATACTCATAGTGTACTTATTACATATCGTCCTCTGAATATTACTGAATTATTATACTGTATCATTACGCCCCACACTACTTTATTATATTTACATTATTATATTTTATTTCTGCACAAATTATACCAGAATAATGTTTACTGCATAATGTCCCACATCATATCTTCATATTAAATAAATACTTTATTACAGCACGTAATATTCTGGTTTACATGGTTAAATCTGACAGCATCATATTACTGAACATTAAATACTTTACTGACTTGTTTCTAATCACACCACTTTGCTTCAGACGGTGCAGCACTATTAGTACAACACCAGCCTGTTATTTGAGTTTAATTGCGTTCCTAATTTTTCTATTTAATCTGCTCTTATTTTAATTTAAAAACTTATTTTAAGTTTCTTTACTTATCTGCAGCCTGGAACACACAGATTTGCCCTGTGGGTGATCAGTTAAGGATTACATTATTTTAAAGACACATTAGAAAGTAAATGTTAGGGACCCGCAATTATTAAGTGTAATCATTTAAAAAGAATTGTAGAATTATATGTAAATACCACAGTGTGTGTAATATTTACAGTTTTTCCTCCACAAGCTCTACTTTTGGAGCTGAAGGAGAAAGACAGCTTTTAGCAAATAGAAAGAAATTAAGACACAATCGGGAAATATTTCAAAGAGCTTTGTCTTTCTTTGTCCCTTCACGCTCTGCGCTCTCGCTTCAGTGCAGATGGTGTGTGTGAATATAACACGTGTCATTTGAAGGTCAGACGTAGGGTCGGGATTGAAGACGGGACACGTCTTCCTCCGCTGCCTTCTTCCTTCATCGCCGTAATAAACTACAAACGTCCTCTCCGTCCTGTCTCTGCTTTGTTTCCCCTGCTCCTCTACGTCACCCCTCGCCTCCAGCAAGCCGCCTCCGTTTCATCTTCTAACCCAGGCAGGCTGTGGAAATCCACGCACACACACAGATGCACTTCCTCACTCACACACACTCAGTAATTCCTCTCCTCTCACAGCCTCACATGCTGATGCTTTCTGCAGCAGCGGTCGCACCTTGGTTTCATCTGTCCCACTTTGTAAATCAAGCCTCAGTCGCACATTTACTTCCAGTCATATATCTTTCCCTCTCTCTGAACATTCTGTCCCGTCTCATCCTTCCATTTGCCTCTTCATCAGCTGTCATCCATAAATCCTTTCCCCCCTCTTCCTCTCTCCACGTGCTGACCATCCACCTCTTTTACTCTTATTCCCTCCTATCCTCACGTTTTTCGTCACTTTCTTTGCCAGTGACCTCTCCTCCTTTCTTTTTCAACTTTCCTCCGTGCCCGTTCACCTTTTACCCAAACGCCATGCAGGCATGTGGCCTGTGCCCCCCCTGCGGTATAAATGTCCCTGATTAATTTGCAGAAATGCCACAAAATCCTGAGTATGATTAATTTCTCCGCTGTTTTTTATGGTCGTCCAGCTGTAACGGTGGTGTTATTCTTGGCAGTGTTGCTCCTGAACCGAACACTCAACTCAACCTGCAAATTGGACACGATCGCTCTGGGGTTTGGCGTGTGTGTGTGTGTCTGTGTGTGTGCGCGCCAATGGCAAGCACGGGGCCCCACACTTGTGTATACCCTGTATACTCTAAGGGGAACCCAATACAGTAAAAGTACAGCATCGACCCGGCCACGCTAGCTCGTCTCGCTAGGCGTAGCGTGCCTGCCTCGGCCTCAAGTTCCTCAAGTCTCAAAAGCAGAAAATTACCTGCACACACACCCACACACACTTAGACAAAGAGAGAAAATTGCCAACAGATTTTCTGCCCTGCATGTGACAGCAGTTGACCAAGAAAAAAAAAAAAAAAGCAAAACAAGAGATGTAGGTTTTTTCAGGCGCCTGGACCCAGTGTGAGCTGCCAGTGAGTCCAGAGCAGCATGTTTTCGATGTGTGTGCTGTCTTTAACGGCTAAGAGCTCACTTGGGAATCTGCTGCGTGGCTAAAGAGTGAAGTCAGCTGCAGTGGCTGCATGCATAATCTACGCGCACAGCGGTGGAAGCTTTCTACGTCAGCCGCGGGGTCAAAGGTGAAACGCCACTGTCACGCCGAGCCGTAGTTCTTTTACAGTGTTTCCTCACTGTTCGCATCTGGTTTGTACTTCCAAACGCACTGTATGTTGTTCCAACTAAAAACACTGACAGCAAAGACGCAAAACTAATGACAGTCAGCATCGTGAGGAGATTTATTTTGTAGAATAAATCTCGATAAAGGTCGGGTTAATTGGCGAATGTCCGTCTCTACGTGGCAGCCTCTCGCCTGGTTTCAGGTGGGATCGGCTCAAGCCCCCCCCCCCCAACACCCTTTAAAGAACAAACAGGTTGAGCTGATGGATGGATGGTGAAGCAGACTTCCATAAAGAAGCCGTAGCGTAGAAACAGCAACGCTCGGCTCTGCAGGTGTTTCAGTGTGATAAATCTGCAATCAAAGGATCCTGCTTTTCCTTTGCTTGCCTTGTTTGCATGATTGCATCTTGAAGTCATTTTTCTGCTCGTTCAATAAATGTGAAAGGTCACTTATGGCTGACACCGTGGGATTAAGTCTTCAGGGCTTCAGGTTGTTGTTGCACTTTAACCTCTCAGCTATCTAATCCCGTTCATTAGAAATGGGTTATTTGGACCACATGGCTCCAGTGTCACGCTGCTCTCACGTCCATGGGAACACGCATAAAAATGAATCTCTTCACTGAATAATAACAACCCACACAATAACCACTGGCTTCTATTACTCGATGTGCTATAATCTACAGTAAAGTGAGGCTGAGCTCGTCTTCAGCCAAGCTGACTGCTGCCCTTTGGACTTTGCGTTTACGGCCCCGCCATCATTTTCCGGACTTTGGTGAAGTGAGCTCCAATAACTTTTGACTGCCGTGTTTGTTATATTAGACAGCTTTGTGTTACCCAGGTCATTATTATTTCTTTCTTGGCTGAAGTGAGCAGTATGCAGTGCTTGGCTGCAACAAAAGAGTTTAAGTTTTAGCAAATCTGTCTTCTTTCTTTCCAGTCCGCCGGGCCATAATGGGCTCCCTGGGCGGTTGAAGAACCAGCACTGTTGGGATAAACAGACGCAATTAGTGAAACCTTTCTGAAAAGATCTAATCCCTTTTATTTCATTAACCTATTACTTAAGGATATCACTTAATCTTAGTGATTATCTCCAAAGGTGCTTCTCATTTAACAGAGCCCAAAGTGAAGGGCTGAAAGGGTCATAAGCAGGACCACATGCCTGCCTGTGGGGCACCAAGATGGCCTGTGATAACATTATTTTGGGCTTCCTGCAGCTTTACTTGTGTTTCTCCAACATTTCTAACTCTTTGTCCTGTCAGCAAACATGATAAGTGAGCCAACAATACCCCCAGAATCCTTTTTTACCAGGCTGAACTGTCCAGAGGCATCACAGATTTGATGCGGCGTGCCTTCCTCTCCCTGTCTCCGCTGTTGACGGCTGCATCATTATTCTCGCCCTCATAAACGGACAGGGACGATTTTAGGTGCGATTTGAATTCGTAATTTCTTACGAATTCATCTTGCTGCATAAATGAAACCAAGATGTAAACCATTAAAAAACAGTCGGGGCTTACTGTCCATTTGACTGTGCCAGATGGTTAATCGCATTCTCTTCTCTCATGTGGAGCAAAGGCTGCTGGGACTGCTTTCTGCCACCAGGAAGTAAGTCATGTTTTGCGTTTGTGGGCTTTGCCCTTAACGAGCGTCTTAACGTTTGTCATGTGGTGGTTTGCTGTGAAAGACTACACTCCTTTCCTTGTTAAGTGGGTCACTTTTGTTTCCAGTAAATCTGCCTGCAGTCTTTGATGTGTCAAGCCACAAAGTTTAAGTTCAGCATGCCCGACACCGGGGCAATGTCAGGGTGTGTTTCTGCAGGTTATAGGGCAGTCTCTGCCAACATAAGGCTGAAACCTTTCCAGCTGCAACAACAGCAACAAAAGCAACCATCCTCATTCTCACAACAACGGCCCGAGAGACTAAAATATCTGATTTCTTCAGGTCATACTTTGTCTGGCCAAAAGCTAAAAAAAGAAGGCATAAATAAGAGAAACAGATGGAAAAATGATAGGTTACTGTACAAGTGAGAGATAGAGATTAAGACAACATGGTATGAGTAAATCCATAAAAATTCCTTTTTGGCAGGAAATCCACTACATGCCTCCTGTTGCAGTTGTGGCCACAGCCAAAACTTGTGATATCACAGCAGGTGTTTCACTGTAGCTTTAAAAGTTTAGCATTACACTTTACGAGAGACTAATTGGTGAAAGATTTATCAAACTTGGAAGGCTGGAATAACATGACTTTTAGTGCCTGGTATGTGCAAAACTCCAAAACACTGGATCCTACACCTCCCACAATGCAACTCAGCAGTCGTTCCTCTAATGTACCCCAGTTTATGATGAAGGTCGTTTTCACACCTGACCAAGCAGAATGGGGAGCTGAAAGTCGCAACATTGTCGCATTTATCACTTGTTTCGGTTCTGCTTTCACTGCGATTTCTAAAGCGCACCGAACTTTCTGAGCAGCATCACGTGGTTGAAAGGGGCGCTCGTCGATTGGACAAAGTAGGAGGGGAAATGAAAAAACAACAGTGAACGCAACTGTTCCTATAACGCTGTCGTAGCTCGTCAGGGATTGATTCTGTTATTTTTCTAACTTTGACAAACTAACGTGACAACAGATGAGCTCAGAGTTTAAGGACTGTGACTGTTGTGATTTGATTTTGTTTAAATATGCCAAACTGTGAATTTATGGGTTATTGTTGTTTAGACAATTGAGCTAAGCTAGCTAGCAACTGCTAATTTCAGCGGTCACTTGTTGCTATAGCAACAGTAAACATTCACATAAGGACTAATGAGCTGTAAATAGAGATGCAGAATCAAGCTATATTTATAAATACAGATGAGATACGTTGAATTTTAGCATGCGTATGCACTGCGTATAGCGTCACTACGTACATTTGGTCCTGTGTCTGGTTCGGTGAGCTTTCACACTGCATACGAACCGAACCAGGGTTCACTTGCAAGCGAAGTACCAAATGGCTGATGGGGCATTACTTTTGCAGGTATTTGACCATAAATCAGGCAAATTAAAGTTACGACCTGATGGTGGTGCAAGATGAAAAGTCAGAGAGGTTATTACAGTTCATCTAATGGCAGTCCATCCAATCCAACACTCAAAACCACTAATGTCAATCTCATGCTGGTGCTACAGAAAACTGCATCACCACAAGCGAGCAGGATTCACCCTATGGGGACCATGAATGTCAAAATTCAGAGTAATCTATCCGCCAGTTGTTGGTCGCACTGCCAGAGAGACTAAAAACATGAGGTCTCAATCCACTTTTGATATGTGGCCTTTAATAACTGAAAACACCAACTTGCTGATTAGGACGCAGCCAGAAATGGTCCAACCCCTAGGTGATTGAAATCAGGCCATCATAATTTTCATCACTGGTGGATCGAAGCATCCTCTGCGTCAATTCAGATTTACAGAACCATTGTGGCTACACAAGTTGGACTAGCGACTGATCCTCATTTGTAAAGAGAAAAGTGAGTCCAGGCATGCAGAGCGAGGCCACACTGCCAAAAATCAGAAGTTGGTGGGAAGAAAAAAAGAAAACCAGAGAGTGAAAGATGACGGACAATTATGGGAAACAAGAGAAGAAGAGGAATGAGGGTAAAAAAAAGAGAAGCTGGGGAAACAGAGGAGAGTCAGAGTGGACGAAAATAACAGGAGAAGGCCTGAAAGAGAGGATTGAGCGAGGGACAAGTATGCACATGAAGGAGCGTTTCTTCTGCAGATTAGCAGTAGCTGCAACCCAATACTTTAATATGCTGCTCAACCCCGACAGGCCTGGACTTGAAGTGTGTGTGTTGGAGTGTGTGTCAGCAGTGTGTAGTTCTTTGAGCTACGGCGACAAACTCTTATCGAACCTAATCTGGTCTAAGAGGCTGCTCGTTCCTCCCTGTGTTGTCCAGTTTTGGTGTGCTTGCAAATGGGTTTTTTTGGGGGGAAGTGTAGAGCAAAAAAACCCCAAAGATGGAGATGAAATAGCTAAGTGTTTGTGTGTCTAATGGCTAATGTTGCTCCTGAAAGCTGGGTCGATGATTAATAAGTAACTCAGACTTTGTTTAAAGCCAGATCGGTATGTAGATTTGGAGTAGAAGGAATGTACACAAAGGTTTTCTTTTTTTTAGTTTTCTTCTTGGTCAAAGGGAGCAGTTCTGTTTAAGAAACCCGTCTTTCTTGGATACTGGCACCACGTCCAGAGTGATAACTTGAATTTCACAGTTGTGCTGTATATATTTGGCTTCATTCAAGCGGAACACCTCTGCGTCCACAACCCGTCTCGCTTTTCTTTTCACAATCTCCTCCGAGTCAGACCAGTAATTGAAGCCTGACAGGGTAAACCCCATGGAAACCTTTACCTCAGGTGATTCTCCACAGACACTTCTGCTCTGGCAAAGCATTTTATATCCAATTGTCTACTTGAAACCTTGAAACAATATTCCATCATTCTACTGTCCGACAAGGCTCCAAAGCCTGTTCAAAGTGCTGCAACTAATGATTATTTTGCTATAAATCAGTCTATGTAATGTAGGAAAACACTGTAAAACCCAACTGCAGTTCCCCAACAGCCCAAAACCCAAAGATATTCCATTTAAAATGAAAGAAAAAGGAGAAAAGCAACAAATCTTCCCATTCAGGAAGTTGAGACCAGCAAATGATGGTATTTCTTGCTTAAAGAAACAACTGTTGCTGATTAATTTACTGTTCCTGGTTTTAAATGACTGCTTCTCTGATTGCTGCTCTTCCTTTGCTCTGTCGAACTTATGATGGACAGTGGTTTTTTTGGTAAAATAAGGATGGAAATCAGTGCAGGGGAAGCCGAGATACTGACTTTTGTCTTCGGAAAACTTGCGCTTACATTACCCACATTGCAACTCTAGAACCAAAAATTTGGTTGGAGATTTCCGTGTGCTGTGCTGCTAGCGGCTAATGTAGCATCAAGCCTTTTTCAGGCCTCAAGTGTAGCTAAGGAGAGGGCGACAGGGATCTGGCAAGCTCACTCCACACCCCCAGATTACACAAAAAACTGAGAATCAGAAGGGAGATACTATCCTTCATTGCATACATTGTACAGAAGCCAGTCTGGCCTGGTCTTGCAGACAGTAACAATATAAATCTTTGCTTGTTCCTTCACATGATCAGATGTGACTGGAGCAGAAAGGCAGAAGAGCAGTGCAGGTTTTTGAAGAAACAGCCAAGAAAATGTCAGTAAATCTGGCTTACGAGGTTCTTTCATGGCATCTTTTGCCAGATATCTGCAGTCTTATAGAGCTGCGCACTCCTAACACCTCACATTCAGCCATGACAACAGGAAATAAGAGAGTTTCTCCTCTTTACCTGGACATTTTCCAGAGCTTTCAGCCACATCTCTTGTTTTCATATCCAGGCCACGTGACTGAAGCAACTCCACCCAGGCGCGAAGGCCACGAGATGCAGCTGAAACCTCCAGGAAATTCACAGTAAGTGGATCTTTTCCTTAGAAGTTGCAGTGCACTGTGGAAGGTTTGACACTTCCTATCATACTCTGTCATGAAAAAGGGTATTTGTTGCACCAGTTTTTCAGGGTCAGTTTAGTTTTATTGGAATATTCTGTCAGACGAATACAGCCAATGGCTCATAGAGAGGGAGTGAGACATCGCTGATGGCTGTCCAACGAACATGTAAATCGCAAGACGTATGTAAGCATATGGATCTTATATATCGAGCTGAGAGCGATGCTGCCAGCCGCCGTGTGCATTCAGCATCTGACTGTGATTTACTCACTCTGCAGCCAAACAGGAATCGCCCATTAGCGGTTTATCGTTGCAAAACAGCGGGCAAAGGTTTTATGACAGGTAACGCACCAGTGGCCGACTCGATGCCAGCCTCTGATAACTGACCTGTTTGGTGTGGGAGTTTCCTGCCAGACAAATGTTGTGTACAGCGAAGGAAGCAGTTGACTTCACACACATGAGAAACAGGAGATTGATATCACCCTTTATTGCCTTTCGAGTTGAGTTTCGCCGGTGCCACAGATGAGACTTTGGGTTATTAGCCCGCCTCTCCTCCTCTCGCTCTTCTACTGATTTCAGCACACGGTTAAGCACAACCAGAACAAAGACAGGAAAAAGCTGTTTATGCACAACAAACGGTGCATTATTGAGCCGCTTTGCATGTGTATTTACCTTCCTACATGTGTTTGGTTTTTCTTTCTGTGCTGTTCTTCTGCAAAGACAAACTTTCGAACTGTAGTCATCAGCGGATTAATGCCTTAATTCTCTCTTTCTCCTCCCGCCTCGTGTTGCTTTACGTCTTTCCAGCTCTCTGTCTGTCACCCTTAATCTCTTTCACAACATGGTTTTTACTCCTAGGAACACAAACAGCATGAAAGTAGGCCAGGGGTGGGGTTGTTTTACAGCTTCAGCCTTCTCTTGTTTGGACTTTCAGTGTTTTACATTTCGTTTCACACGTGTAAATACAGTATCGATGATGATGAATACCTTCATGAGTACGTCATGATAAAGACATGTAATGCCTCTATCTGTGTTTTCCAAGTATATCAGGTTTATTGGGAGGGTCCCACTGTTTATTTATTGCATTTTCTTTTTCTGTTCCAACTTCTGCGTTCTCAACTTCAAGTGCTCAATCTCCTGATGTGATATGGATCTGTGGAGTACATGCCGTGACGTCAGATTAGCGCCACAGAATCTGGGCTAAATTCATCGCCACCCGCGGCTCTCGCATCAGCGATGCACACAAACACAATCCTTGGCCTCACTTTTATTGTTTCAACAAGAACCTTGACCTTGTTGGTTGGTGCTGACACACCACAAGACATGCTACAGGAATGATGTGTGAGACAAACAGAGGCGTTTGTGGGCCAGTGTGGCAGAAATAACAATGACTGCACGTGAAGGAAGGCCGGGTGGAGAGCTGGCTTTGTGCAAAGCGATGATAAATGATGATGAATATGGGTCAACTCTAAGAGCAGCTCAGAGCAGGTTTGGTTAATGTGTAATATTACAACAGGTTATACATGTTGTTCACGTTTATGGATTGTTCAAAAGCAATGCTAATATTTCGTGTTATTTCCTTGTGTGCCAGATATTTCTTCATTTATGAACGTGGTGAAAGGTGCAGTCTGCAAATCAGCACAAGCTTTTGAGCGAGTACTGTCATGGCTCGTGTTACCGATGTACCAATGTTTTGGACTTGTGAGAGCACTGGTTTAATGCACGAGAGGGTTTAAGTCAACAGAGCGCGAGTCAAAACTCAGCAGCCTGGCAGTTAAAGCACAGAAAGCGATTCTTACTTGTCTCATAATCGCAGCGTCCTGTTTCCAAGCATCGCTCCAGCTCTCTACAAGAGCAGTCACTTCAGTTCACGCTGCCAACTTCACCCCGACTGCTTTTCCGTCTGTAACTCACGCTGTGTGTCAAATGTTGCAGCGTTATACAATGTGGAAAAGTGTGTGTGGTGCACATGATGCGCATCGCCTCCGTGATGGCGGACTGGTCAGTGTTTCTGCTGACAGAAAGCGGGATTTAATTCAAAGGTAGAAGTTAATTTTATTCACATCTTTGATGGAGTTTAAGCAGCTAATGAGGTATTTTGCATGTGGATTATATTTTTGGTTATTTCTTGTTTTTGAGAGTACAAGCTCCAAAACACACACAAAAACAATAAAACCAAACAAAAACCAAACAACACTGATTCATAACTTCATAACCACCCCATCAATCTGCTGCATCCGCAGGTCAAAACAGACGCTGAGAGTCTGGCCCAGACTCGACTGTCTGTGGTTGATGCTAAATCATCTCTGAAGAGCTTCCTTGACTGAACTGTGAAAAACAAAATAGTAATATATGAAGATGTTAAGAAATACATTTCTTAAAAAAACTGGTGAGTCTTTCCAAAACCTGCAAGGTGGCGAGCCTCAAACGCTTAATGTTTAGACTGTCGAAACAGGCGAATTTATCAAACGCCCGGCGAGGCCTCGGGCTTTTTGCTGACAGTGCGATGACTTCATCGCAGTTGTGTGTTTATTCTTTTGTCTCGCGGTTGAGTTTATTCCAGCTTTTCCATTTTATCTCTCATGCCGGCAGCCGGGACAGACTGCGGTCCAGGAAGTCGGTACATGTAGGGAATGGCTATAAATAAAAAGAGATAAAAGGCTGAGCCAAGAAGACGGCGTGGTCAAGAGGTGATATTAAACATGAACTCAACACTTAAGGGATTCACAGAAGCGCCTTCTGCAGGCGAGGGTGATGTGTAGGGACTTTACTTTTCCCCAGAAGTAAATGCAATAAAACCCAATGAGCAAAAAAAACCCTTGATTGAACATTTTCAGGGTTGCAACAAAGCCCACAGTCAGTTTTATCAGCGACAATGTTGGGCCTGTTCAGACCTACTGCTGAGTTTTTAGTGGAAGCTGGAAGCCATGTTTTAACAATGTCTGGCCTGTAAGCGCTCCATGTACAAATATATATTTATATTGGAACGTACTGACCTGGTGATTTACATCCTTATGAGGGTTTACATGAGCGGTGCTGCCTGTTACAACCTCCGAAACAGGCCCAGAAATTTTCCATTTTTTCTATTTGAAACATGAAAGTAAACCATGTGATTAAACAGGACCCCAAAATAAAAGTGTTGACAAAATAAAACACAAAGGAGCTTTTAACAGCATCTCAGTGGATAAAGCATTTTTAACATTTCTAAGAATAATCAGTTTTCCACTCGAAGGCCTGATCACAACTACTACAACTGTAGCTCAAAAGCTGACCACTAGCATGCTTGCAGGCTGTAAACACGCACGTACTATTCAGTCGCAACGGCTTTTCTTCTGCGGGGGACTGTTTACTCCTCCCCAGCATTTTCTGCATCATTTTATTCCACAAAGAGTCGCTGTGTCTCGTTAGCATGGTCGCTAATTGGACATTTCTCAATAAGTTTGCATAGTTTATTTAAAGATGTGTTTGTACCATCCGCTGTCTCATAACTGTCTGCAAACAGCGCCTCTTTGGAGGAGCAGCTGTTCGTTCAGCAGAGGAGGTTTGAATAAAAATGTGTAGATTGCTCCCTCCATTTTTTGCTGTTGTGAATGGTGCAGATTTGTGTGCCGAAGCTCATTAGAGTTAAGAAAAACACGTATTAACCCGGCCTTTCTGCATGTGTTCCCATATGGCGTGCAACATTTAGCTGGAAGTGATGGTCACCGGAAAACGGCCTGGTGCATCAGCTTACGCTCGGCAAAATGTTGATGTGGGAAGCACACCAAGCAGGTGCTGCAGGAATGCTGACTGTGAGCTTTATTATATGAGTTTGGACGCATCCTGAGAATGTGCAGCGCATAGACTTAAAACAGGTGAAGTTCATCCGACAGTGGAAATTTCCCAGCGGTGGTATGAGGCATGTAGGATTAAATGCATATGTCGTGACAGCGCTGAAGCTTCTTGTCTTTGCTGTCCAATAAATAACTGATGCTCAAGAAGCTTTCACAGAGAAGGAATTGGAAAGATGGAGGGATTTTCAGGGGTTGCTGGACAGGAATGAGGGATGAATGAGGAGAGGGAGGGTGGTCGACGCCGGACACAGTGGTCCTTTGTGTTTGTGTATCAGCTGGAAATCACTAACAACACTGCAGGCCTCCACCCCTCCCTGTGTGTGTGTGTGTGTGTGAGTGTGTATGCAGCATGTCAGTGACTGACATTTGCTTTTGAATAGCCAACTGTGGAGCAGAATAAGATAAGGAAGTGCAGCTCAGAAACAAACCCCAGATCAGACCAAGCGTTTGTCAACGGTTTCGTCATTCCTCCCTGCATCTCCTCATCATTACCCAAGAGTGAGATGACCGACTCTTGATGAGGTAGTTACGCCTACATTAAGACATCTGCTCTCACAGGAGACTCGCGCAGACTTTAGTTTTTATCTTCCACAACCTTCACTTAGTCCAAACCTTACCCAGAACACCGCATCTTTATATTCAAAAAGCAGATAAATACACCTCACAGCGTCATACAGTAGTAACCTATTAGTTAATTAAACCTTTAAGGATAAGTCTGGAAATGCTCCTTATTTCTTTTACTGTCAAAAAAATCCAATGCAGTGCTCTTCCTGTGCATATATGTATTCCTTTTCCTCAGTGAGATCGGCCTTTCTTGAGGGAGGCACACCTTTGCAATAGTTGATCGCGGACACTGGAGTTTATTTTGAGTCAGTGCTGCTGCTGTAAGTCCTCACCAGGGCAACAAATGCTTATGAATCCATAAAGCAGTGCCAGCAAATGCACAAGAGATGGAGTAACGCATTGCTTTTTGGTGGATTTGTGTAGCCAGCATGCAGAATAACAGCAGCCTTATCCTTGACGTGCACTACATACGCATCTCAACGTGGAGCCGCCCAGTTTTTGATCAAGTGACACCCATAAGACACATCGCACGCACCACAGAGACAGAGGAAACAGTCAAGGTTCTGTAAGAGCAAATATGACGAAATAGCTGCTTTTCGGGAGTCAACGGTGGCATATCCTGACGCCAAGACACCTCTGGTGTGTGGAAAACACTGGGCGCTGGTGTCTGGATGTACGTCATACGCAGCCAGTGTGTGTTAGCCTTAAGTAGGCGCGCTGTTATGAAAAAGGAGGGAAACACTATTATCTTTGTGTTCAACACACGAACTATTACAAGCGTTTTCGGGAAGACGCGTAATGTTGGTCGACTGCTGGCCATTCATCAGCGCCATCAAGCTTGCATGGGCTTATTGATTTCATGTTTTCTCCGTGATTTTAAAATCCATAAAGGTAATAAAATGACCGTAAGTCAGCGCTGATTTTAAAACATAAAGGCCTTTCATGCAGCAAACAAGAAACAAGCAGACAGATTTAAACAAGTCTAAACTGTGTAATGTCAAAAAGACAGAGTGGACTGAGATGTTAAGACCCTTTTATTCATCAATAAGTAAGCAAACTGTACTGTGGCACAAAAACGCCCTTGAACAGAACCTTGAGAAGCCTTGATTAAAGGCGTAATTCGGCTTCAAAGAACAATTTAGCACTGAATCGGATGGCGCCCCGCAAGTCTGTCCACACCCTGACCAGTGATGTCAAAACAGCTGTTTCGTATCAGCAGTCAAAAGCCAAATATTTGCGATGACATCAGTGCTTTGACACGGAGCAGATCTGGAGATATGGCACCCACAATGCATCCGGACAAAGAGGGGCCAGAGGAGCTTTGTTTCTTCAAAGGAGGTGACCTTTGGAAATAACCTGCCGGAGCGTGACGGGTCGACAGCTTCTTCTCCAGGATTACTTTATAGTGCATATAATGCAGAAAACATGCAAGAAAATAGATAAAAGTGTAGAAATGCACTTAAGCATCAAAGTTTAGTTTTGCAAGACAACTCAAGGTTCACTTGATATCTTTATTAGGAGCTTTAAAACATATCACATGGTCTTCATCTGTGGATTTTAATGTGGCATGTGAGCTGTTACGCTTTCATCCATCCAGCACCTTCAGCACTTCCTGACCTTGGAAGCAGTAGCTGAGGCTGATGAAGACCATGTGATACAGTTGAAAGAGCGGGAAAAAGCAGGTAAGTGGACCCTGAGTCGTGACTGCTCTTTTCAAGGTCGAATGAGTTTGATAAAAGCTCCAGAAAAAGGCTGAAAGTGAACCCCAAAGATGACGATGAAGCTCATGTGATAAGGTCCAAAGCTCATGAATTACAACCCAAATGGACCTAGAGATGCGATTGTTTTGCTGTTCAGGAGCCCAAGAGTGAACTTTGAAACTCCTCATTTTTCATGTCCAACATTATTACTGAATGACAGAAAAATCTCAGCACCCTGCAGACAAAATCTTGATCATTACAAGGCGTAAAAGTCTTTCTTAGAAAATCCATGGAGCTAAGAGCAGACCCGGCCTGGGCTGCAGTTGCTATTTCTAAGCTTCGTCTAAGCCCAGCCTATTTAAAAGGAAAAGTAAATCCCTGTTCTGTGCTGGGAAACCGGTTTTCACCCTTTGACCTCAGCTGGAGGAAGCAAAAGCATTCTACTTCAAACAAAATAGCTTCTGCTCAGCCGCTGAAGCATCCAGCGGGCTGACACAAAAACAAAAACAAAGGCTGAACGGAGTAAAACCGTCCTCTCAGTCAGCCATCGTCCATCATGATGATCTTTCAGTAAGAGTAACGGTTAAGATACATCACGATTCAGACTCAGGAGACAGCATTTGAGCAGGAATTCTTGCAACGTATATGTTAACCCCCGACCCCGTCTCCAGGCGTCATCCATCACTGCAACTGGAAGCTGCGAGCTGACGTGTTGGCAGTTTATCTCAGCAGGTGCGCATGTTTCAGCGCCGTGTCTTAAAGCGAGAACAGCAGGGCGGACGAGCGGAGGAAAGTTACTCTGGTTTCATCTGCGGCTGAAGGCTTCAGACGGGAGTACCTGAGCTTAGCGCACATGCCATCCGAAACCCCCCCCCCCCCGCTGTCTTCCAGCCTTTCGTGCCCCCTTGTAATAATGCTGTCGCACGTTAAATCATTGGCATTGCACATGCCACGATGACTGGTGGAGGATCAAAGGCCCGAGGAGCCGAATTCTTCAGACAGGGAGATTAAGCTCAGCTTCACCGTCGTCCTCTTCCTGTCTCGTCTTTTCCTACATTTTTAATGGTTTTATACTTTCCATTGTCATTTTACAATATCTCATGATTTTCCACCTGACGTGAAGTCGTTGTTTCAGTTCACGAGTGCAGAATTGCCGACTTAAACCTCATTTTCATACCGGGAGCTGCTGAGGAAGCTGCTCCCGGGTTTGATTTTCTCCACTTTACTCAACGTCCTGAAGTCTTTCAAACGGTTTCCGCTCACAAAGGCTTTCGCTCTCCTATAATAATGTACAAATAAGCAGACCAACTGTCCGCCACGAAGAATAAAATATACCTCAAGCCAGTTTCTAGTTTCTGCAGGCTGATTTTTAAGCTGTAATGAAATTCAAAGCGGCTGCGAAGACGAGATGCAAATCAACTTAAATGTGTTTTGGAAAATATTCAGCGGTAATGTCTGATTTGTAGTTAATGACATTAATTAATGGCTCAACACAGTGTTTGTATAATTAAAACATCACTATGAGACATTTTATTCTTTCATGGCCACTACTTTATATCTCCACCCTCCCCCTCTTTTCCACCATGTGTCTTACATCCTTCTTTCTTAACTTTAGCCAAAGCTAATATGAGGCCTCTTTAGTCTGCGTTGGCTAAATCACGTGGATTCCCTGGACCTTACAGAGCCCCGATGAAGGAAAAGGACCAAAATGAGTCAATTTTGTACTGAACTTTGTGAGATTTTGATTCGTCTAATTATAGCTGTGGCTGATACACAGGATGAACAGTTCTTTTAATGCACATAAAACAGGCTTGAAAACATGTGAACATCTCCTTTAACAGCCCCATCACTTCAAACATTTTCTACCAATTACACCATTATGACACTGGCTTACAGTCATCTTTGTCATAAAAGTCACATCAGCTTTCTCCCGGTTTGTCTTGTGGGTTTTATTCTCGCCAAGAACGAGAGAAATAATGATGAATGAACTGCTGATGGATTACACACATCCCGCTGAAGTGTCTGGAAGTTGATGGAATGAAACGCTCTCATGGCTTCCAACAGGGGAATAAAATCAATCCAAGGCCTCAAACGGTTTGAAATTATCTGATAATCTGATGTGAGGTTGTAATTCGTATGTGGTCCCATGCATTATTAATTTACTTTGAACTTTGGGATGCTCATTTGGGGCATTAAAAATGGCTTTGACCTCTTTTACCTCGACCACTGCAGTGTTTTTTGTCCCTTCTCTGTCCTCCTCCTCCTCCATTCAGCATAATTAAAACCTCATCGTCATACATATTTTTTTGCTTTCTTGATCAGTAGCTCGCTCTCATCTCTCCCTTCTTCTCCAGCATGTTCATTCATCTTCTTTTCCTCCACGTCTCTCATCTCCTTCTTTTTTATTTGTTCCGGTCCAGCTGGGTTTATTAAGAGCTTCTTCCCCTCCTCCCTCCCTCTTTTCTTTCAAGCACTGTTTCCATTAGTCCCCCCAACGTCTTTGGGCACACTCCCATCCATCACTGCCCTCTATATACTCATCACCGTCCTCATCGTCTCACGCAAAAACCGCCGTCCTCCTCATCTTCTGCTGTCATCCTCTCGCACACACGTCACATCATCATCACAATCGCTTACTGCGCCCGTTAACTACAGTTTCTAGACATGTGTGCGCCGCAGAGGAATCTACAGGCTGAATACAATAATGATTTCCAGGTGATAAACTGCAGCCAAAATGCCCCTTTTTCATCTATTTTTCATTCCTCTTCACCCAACATTCTCACACTCACTGCTTGTCTTTTTCATTTTTTTAATGTAAGTGACATGAAGAGTGAGGCCGAGCGTGAATCCAGACCGCACAGTTTATCAGTGAACCAAATCTGAGCATCTGTTTTGGACTTGTTGGACTGTGTGCCAGAGCTGAGCAGCACAAAGACCGTGTGTGCGAGTAAACTCTCCAAATCACTATTGAGGTTTCCCGCATTCATGTGGGTAGTTAAACCCTCTTTTGTCAGATATCTTGCATCTTAATCCAACCCAGTCCGTTTTTTTTTCCCCCCTGAATTTGACACAAGTCACAGCACGAAAGAGTTTAGCATTAACAAGTCAAAAATATTTGTACTTGTTGCAAAAGAGCACTGGATTAAATGGCTTTAAAACAACTGCAAGGAACTTTCACTTTGTCTTGAGTTGGACACCCCCTGTGGACAGAAGCGGTAGTGTTTCCACCGCGTAACCCGTCGTAAAGATCTTGATCCAGTGCGCATTTGTAGGTCATATAGAGGCTGCTTCATAACCAGTAAAAAAGTCCTTGTGGATACGTTTAAGAAGCTGATTTGCAGTCAGGAGCCCTGATGAGCGTCTCCTTCCCAGCACCTGTTAGCTTCTGCAACAGCTGGAACGGCTTACAGACACCAACAAGCTGCAGCAACAAGTGACTTTGATCAGACTTGACCCATATTTGTCCTCAGAAATCCTGCTTCTGTTATCCAACTGACCCTCTGCTAACCATTTACACCTCCCCAGTACACCAGTACAATCACAGAGATTCATCAGTAACTTCTGGTCATCGCCCCTGAGGGTTAATAATAAAAATACTTGGACATTTTTGGGGAATGTGTTTATGTGCTTTTCTTGCCAGCAGTTTGATGAAAGCATTGATCCCACTCATACAGTATGAAGCTGGAGCCAGGAGAGGGTCAGCAGCAGCTTGTGCCTCTCATATATTAATGTTAGTGCAGTCAATCAATTAAAATTGTTAATCACAATTAATCTCATGAATGTCATAGTTGCGATTAATCGCAAATTAATCACACATTTTTATGTATTCTAAATGTCCCTTGAATTTACCATGGCTTAAACTTTCCTTTCTTAAGTTTCCTTTGAACATAATAGCATCCACATGCCTCTGTGGAAAGCCATCCATTGTTGCCTGATTTTGACAAGGAGGCAGCGGAGAATTCACATTCGCAGTGTTCGGTGTTTCGCACTTGACATCGACACAAACCGGTAGCCTACTCTTTTACGGCTAGTGAGCAGGCAAGACCAAACACGTGCGTGGGGCGTGCCTCTTGTTTTGTTTCTGGTTTACAATCGGATCCTGTAGTTTTTCTTACGTTACTAGCAGTGGCCACAGCTTATAAAACTAGGTCACAAAGAGTGTTAATCTCACGATAAAAAAAATAACGCTGTTAAAACTGACGTTAATAACGCGATATTTTTGACAGCACTAAATAACGCATATTCAGGTCACAGAGGAAACCCTTTGACAGACGATTGCTGAAAAAGGTGCTGGTTGGTGGACCTTTCATACCTTTGGACAGAGCTCGGCTAGCTGTTTCCCCTGCTCCCAGCTTGTATGCTAAACTAAGCTAACCATCTCCTTCCTCCATCTTCACACTGAATGGACAGATCCAATAGATTGATCTCCTCATGGACGGTTCCTCTTGGCAAGAAAGTCCGTAAACAGCTTCCCCAAAATGTCAAGCTCTTCCTTTAAGTGCCAGCATATCTGGGGATTGAAACCTGTGACCTGTTGACCCTTGATCCAGAAAAGCAGGCTGTTTAACCTGTGGTGGTGTAGCAATAGGATCCCTTTGAGCGAGGCTACTCACTCTGGTACGATGGTCAGATGCCAACCGGGGAGAGCGAGGAACCAGCCAAGGAATGCCCATTAAAAGCCAAGTCCAGTGAACCAGACCATTTGAGCTACAAGGCTCAGCAAATCAATCATTTAGTGAGAAAAACAAAGAAAAAATCTCTCATCAGGCTTTAAAGTGCCATCAGCTATCAATGAAGACATACCGCAGGTCTCACCATCCTCTTAGCGGCCTGAGTTTTTAGTGCTTTGGGACACGGAGGTCTTGAGCTCCTTCTTGGCTAATTCTGTCTTGATGTGGCTTAAAAATGCCACCAGGGATGAGGTGAGGGGATTCAAGCTTATGGCTTGAATGCAGCGCACATGCCTCTGGATGAGGTTTTGAGAAAGCGTTACATATTCACCTCAGTATGTGTCTGCACCGATGGCCCTGATCATGGTCATTCGGTTAAACATTAGAAAAGCAGGGTAATTCAAACCGTATACTTGCTATCCAGCCTCAGCATTCATCTGCGTGAAATGTAAAAGGCTATTATAGCGAGATTGTTGGATCTCCAGTGCTTTCACTGAAGCATTTTACAAGCAAGGAGATGGCGCCTGCTCGGTCTGCCAGCTCGACCCAACCACTCTTTTGGCTTTTTCAACTCGACGACTCCTTTTTTGAAGACTCGAATCCACTGACGCAAGCTGACGAAGAACGCAACACGGCGTCTGGAGGAATCGCTGAACTTGGAGAGCTGTTGGTCGCCACGACGCTCCACTGGAGCAGATGGAGAGTTACAATGCATTAAAAAAGAGAGGAAGAAGTGCTGACATGGACTTGGATTAGCTCGACAATACGTGTGTCCCCATGTGTGAATTTTTGGAAAGGACTGAAGGGATGTAGATGTGTTTGGATGTGTTAGTCATTTACTCTGGAGGAGAAACCCGACGTCCTTGTTCCCGTCCACCGAGGACCACGGAGGCGGCGCTCGCCGATTGTATCGCACAAGTAGAGCAGAAAGAGGCAGAGCGGGGTGAGGAGGTGAGAGGTGAAGAGGAAAACCAAAGACGCAGATCAGGCCTGAGAGAGAGAGACAAGACGGGAAGAAAAAAGGACGAGAGAGGCTTGAACAAAAGCAGACGGCGGTTTGTGTGTGTTTGTGTGCAGGTGGTAGGAAATGAGGGGGCGGGAGATAAACTGCTAAGCGTCCAGACATTCAGACTTAAGTGGGGAAGGTCCTCTCGGCTATGTCTGCAAGACGATGACTTATATCAATGGAGCGACTCAGTGGGCTTATGAATGAGTGTGTGTGGGCGTATGAGAGAGTGATGGGGGGGGATTATCCAACCACAGCTCCCCGCAGTCACTGCTGTTTTCATGCTGACCTAAATGTGTGTCAATCACAGTCTGTTTGCTCACAGCGAGTGTGTGGCTAAGAGTAATGTGACTTGTTTAGTTGGTGTGCGTTTGTGTCTGTGAGCTCTTCAGCCATGTGACAAGTTTCTGAGCCCGGAGGAAACAATACATACGAGAGCTACTGATGCTGCCTTTTGTCGTATTTTTCTGTGTGAATGCACATCTTTATATCATATAAATGTGTATATTATATAAGTCAAATTTAAAATACGGCCCGGAGTCACAAATCACCCCCATCTCTTTATTTGCAGTATGGGATATAAATTCCAAAGACACTAAAATCTGTTTGATCACATCAAACTTATTGATGCCGAGTATTTGAAACAGATGGAGAGGTGCCCCAAGGGTGGAGTGTTCGGCTGAAGGCACACACCTGAGGTCCAGCTGCCCTGAAACAGGCAACCTAACTGCTCCCAGAGGGAGAGGCGTGAGGCAAAGATCACGCGTGAGGTGAACGGACAGGTGTCTGCCGGCGCTCTGAAAACAGGAGGTTAGTTAGTGTAGTTTCACAGTCAGAGCTGCTGCAGCAGCGGCTCCTCATGGGGGGCAATTAAGGTAATTAAAAACCCTGTTAAACCTGACTCATGGCTGAACACCCGTGCATGATAAACGGCTTGTGAGGATATCATTGCCTTAGACGTCCATAAAGAATAAAGGTCCATAAATCTGCTTTGAAAGTGAGATTTCATCCGTGATTGAGTTTGTCGCAATCAGCCATCTGCAAGTGGGTGCAGCATTTACTGAAAGTGCATTTGACTGAGGTCTGGCATGGGTTCACCCAGCATCAGTTTTACAGGTAACAGCAATAAAAGCCCAGCAGGTTCAATCCAACGGCGTGCAAACACATGTACACGCAGCCAGGAGTGCATCTGAGAGCCAGCGTGTGTCCAAACATGTGCCTCAAAACAGCCCGGGGCTCAAAACTCTCAAGTGCAGACTCATGTATCCACAAGTCAGAGCGCAGAAATGTGAACTTAGAGCAAAACAGGCTCGGAGGTGTTTGTGCTCTGCAGTCTGACGTCGTGTCAATCGAAAGGTTATCTCCACGCCATCAATAGCTCCACCAGGTACCTCTCCACAGATAACCACGTCCACATCTAATGCTGGATGTTTTTTAAGTGAGTCACTTCTGCTTCATCTGCTCGTCCGTAGAAAACATGCTGAGGTGCAGCGTCTGGTGCAAACTGAGAAAAATGAGGTGTTTCAACAGTGCTTTCTTTCCACTCAATCCATCACGCAACACGTTCCTGTTTCCAACACAGGTGCACATGTATATGATATATATACACACATGATGCGACGACTGAGCACATGAAGCAGGCCGTAAGGTTCACATTGGAAGGATGGGAAACATTACTTTTACGGAATATACACTATTATTATTGTTATTATTATTGTTATTAAAACAGTGCATCTGCTGTTTTTAATCACAAAAGCCGCCTGTATTTTCCGTTCATGGACCTGAAACTCATCTCTATCTAATTCCAGCCATTTGCCACACATGCTGCATGTCTGAGGTCCAGCTGTCTGCGAGAGACGTTGTCACTTCGGGACAAAAACATCTTCTTAATCGCCCATCTCAGTCTGTTTAATCCAACACATGTGCCCTGAACTGCTTATATATTTACTTGATGAGTGTTAGCTGAAGGCTTCTCCATTATGAGGACAATTGTGGCCAATTAGTTGCACACGAGGTTCAGTTCTGCATCGATCCCTGCAGATGTTTCTCAGCTGAGCAGATTCCTGCAAGCTGAAAGCAAACCTGGTCAGCAGAGCCGGCCACGAACACGTAGTATCGTCTGGATTTTATCAGTTAACACTGAGATATGAAGTAGATAATTCAGACTGTTGGGGGCTTTTAGCGTGAGCAGTGCATTTCATCTGCTTTTTTCCCATTTTAACAGTTGCAGTATCGTCATTTCAATGAAAGAAAATGTTTTTCTTGTGATAAAACCTCATACGGACTGCGCGATTCTCCATTCTGATTGGTCGTGCATCATCTGCTGCTTTCCATTTGAAAAAACAATAAAATAAACTGATCAACTAAACTGATTTAATCCAGACTACAGTTTAAAGAAAGACTCTGAAGCTCGTTAACTAAGAACATTTTCTTCCTGGGAGCGTGGGACAATTTGCTCCACACTATTAGACCGATTCTACTAAAGACTGGACATAGCAGTACAAACGCTCTCATATCACAGAGCTTATTTAACATTAAAAGCCATTTACTAGAAATGAATGATGGCTTTCATCATAAATGAGTAGTGATAAAACATGGTTTCTTTCTCCAACACGAATTTGGACATACAAAATGAAACTACTTCTTCTAGAAGACATCCAGACGTCTTCTGGATGTCTCTTTCTTACCTTGGAGATGTATGCTTTGATGCCTTCGGCCAGTTTGATGCAGGGCTCTCCGAAGAGCTGGGCCAGCTGGTCGGGGATGTCCTGGTCCTTGTCCAGAGCGTTCAGTAAACTGAGACACTTCAGCTCTTCTGTGACGCCCTGGCTACGCACCTGCAGAGCAGACACATGAATTATCAGGGGGAGCTACACGCTGCGCTGCTGACAGGCCTCACAAAGTGTTTCTGACAGATGCTGAGCTTTCAAACAGACTTTGCATCCTCAAATTTCGGACCACAGGCTCTAAACCCATTATGGCGGCTCAAATCTTGCACTGACAGAACAGTGAGAGACCACAATGCATCCCGGCTTTGCCTGAATGTATGTTAACAAGTGGAACCGTCCGGATACAAACCGCAGCTCTAAAACTGCAGGCGTCCCGTTTGCATTGTGAGGGACAATTACACATGACTGAAAGTGGAAAAAGTCCCTTATGTATGCGAATTAGAACAATTCCTTTATAGACTTTCGATGCTGGTTAAATGATCCAATCAGACCACTGCGAATGCATTCTATAAATATCCTCATTAATACAGCAGTTATTACAGATGTTTCTCTTTTGTGACATCCGACGGCTCCTATAAGTTCACACAAACATCATTACTTTCACGTATGTCTTATTGCCCTCTTGGTACGTTCACCCACGCCATTCATTCCCGCTGCTTAGTCAAACTAGTCGTCCTCTGGTGGGCCATTGCTCTCTCTGCACCTCCCTCATACTCTACGCTGTGGTGTCAGTGGATCATTCTCCTTCTGCAGTCTGTCTCCTCTCGCATGTGTTTCTTATTTTCTTAATGTTCTCTCACAGCTTGTCCTTTTCTGCACATGCTCCGTTATTTGTGGCGTTTCTGGATGTGGTGCTCATTTCCCTAAACGATGTCTCACTCTCAAAGTGGGCCCAGGCCCGGATGGCTCATTTTATTTGCCTTTATCGGGACTTGTAGAAGCACAAAGAAAATAAAGGACACTGGATGTTGCTGGGTTTGCAGCCACCTGAGACCAAACAGTTTTGGCACGCAGGCTGCTGGATTAGCAGCTGAAACACAACTCCTAGTTTTACAAAAGCGAATGCATGCACGGCCTCACTAAAGAGCCTCTGCATAAATACTATATCCATATCAAGACATCTAATGAGAGAAATTTAATCAGCTATTCCTCTGGGGGGGCGAAGGGGAAATTGTTTCTTTCCCCTTTTGCTACGCCTCCTGTTTGGCAGCGACTTGCATCTGAAAAAAAAAGAAATACCTCCATGTAATTTCGGGCAGCATGGGTCAAATGAGACATCTTTGGGAACTGAGATGTGGACGGAGGCTCATGCAGCTCGCAGGCTGTTGAGTTATGTGCATGTAAGTGTGTGTGTACCCTTCAGGGAGGCTGTAAGCGTCACGGTCTGAAAGCCCTGCTAATGACTCTATAACAAGCAGCGATGGGGAGGGAGATTACAGAGCTGCACTCCTTCACCCTGGTTTTGTATTTTTTATTAATTTCTTTCCGGTTGACCTCCGTTTTCTAATGAATCCCACTCCTTTTAGCTCCTTTCTCTTGCTTCTCGCTCTTCTTTCTTTCCCCGGCACCCTGCTTTCACCCCCTTTCTTCCTCAACTTTTTTTTCCTTCCCACAGCGATTCCCTTCGTGTTGACGCATGAGCGGATTTCCCTGGTAGCGCAGATAGCGGTGCGTCTGTGTCTAAATGTGTGTGTAAATTAGCTCGATCCGAGCGGGAAGGTCGGGCCTCTTACGGGAAAAGCAGAGTTTCTTTGTAAAGAATGGAGGCGCATAACTGCCTGAGCATGCTTCACAAGAGTAAAAATGATCTAACGTGTCAGTAAATTACACACATTATGCTCGACCTTAACTGTGTTTGATAAGAAAGACAAAAGGTTTAACGTTGGAAAGTCCAGTTTTCTGCTGAAGGTTAATCTGATTTAGGCAAACATTATAAATCTAAAGCTCTTTTTTTTAGCGTGGATTTAACAATTGTTCCCATTAGAGCCCATTTGAGGCTGTATTTTTACACTACATTATCATAAAGTTTAGCACAGTTAGAATATTGTTATGCTGCATTTGTTAAAATACAGGAAAACAGAGACAACAAGACGACGATCGAAGAATTTGAAAGAGTCAGAGAAGAAGTGAAAATAAAAGCGGTTTATTTTTAGCTCGTCTGTGTACTTGCGAAACATAACAAAATGTGACAAGGACCAGAAGTGTTACAATATACAAATCCTCATCTGCTAGTTAAACTCCTGCATTCAAAGGTTTACTCGAGGAAAAGTACAGTATCATCAGCAAAAAGTACTCTTTATGCATATGATGTTAGACTATTGTTACTGACATGCTAATGCTTAAGTAGCATGTTAATGTTGTTCCTGGTTGACGTGAAGCAGATTGTAACCACTTTACATTCTGTTGGCCAGTTTAATCTTTATTAGTGCAACATGTTTTTATAAAGTAATCATGTTTTTGATGCACTTTTCAATCTGAAATGTAAGTATTAAGTGTTAAACAAATGTAGCGCGGTAGAAGTATAACGTCGCATACAAGACTCAAGTGAAGCACCTCAGAGTATTTGTAGAAATATACTTAGTTAATTCCCACCTCTGCCGAGGACTCATATCCACATACGCTCTTTCAGCTCAGAGATGAGAGAGAAGGAAGCAGGCCGTCACAGATCATCTGCATACAATCAGGACAGCAGAAACTGCTGACAGTGGAGTCTGGACAGAGACAAAGGGGTGTGTGATGACAGCCATCACTGGCAGAAGTTTGGGGGAGGCTCGCACTTGGATGAGTGGATCTGAGCTCGCCCGCTGCAGCGAGTGAGAGTAGGCCTCGTTTCTTCCTTGCACCTTTGCCAAAACACACTCCCTGCTTTGGTGGTTCTGGTTGAAGGATTAATTGTTATTGAGGAGTGTCTTTTGTCTATGAGAACTGAAGGTTAGACTTTACAAGGCATGCACATGTGTGCGTGCGTGTGTGCGTGCCGTGTGATTCTGTGCGTGTGTCCATTAAGTTTTGGCAGGGCCGCCAGGGAGTGTCTCATCCATGTTAGCGAGGAGATAAAGCCCGTACACATCACTGCACTGAGCCGAAGATTAGAGAAAACTTTCTGCTCCATTAGCAGATGGAGACGAGGCCAGAGGCTAAACCAAGCTATGCAGAGAAACACTATCATCACGCTCATAAACTTTCTTTTCTCTGGGTTTAAGCTGCGGAAACATCAGGAGTTGTTCTCAAAGTTTGAGAGCTTCATTGCTCAGAAATCCATGAAGTCAGTAAACCATATTTACAAGCTGCGGATGAGTCAGTTTTCCTTGGATTTGTTGCTGGATTTGAGACTGTTTTGTATTTTACTGTCATTAGCTTGAAGATTTGTGCAGATTTTCCTGCCAGTCACAGTAAATGACCTTCAAATAACAGAAATCTAAATAATCTCAGATAGGGCGTGACGGCACTGAAAGAAGCTTGTCGAAAAGAAGCAAACACGATTAGAAAACCCATCATTTATTAACTGAACTAGCTGAATTTATCAGTCATATAGTTTGTTTTAATCACTCTGTGAATTAGCAGGTAAAATAGTCATGCTAATAGCTAATTGCTAACATCGCCACGCTAACATGGTCGTAATAACGATGCTAAAATGCTGATTTGAAGCAGCTATGACATTTACCATGCTTGCCAGCGTAGATTAGCGTGCTAGCATTTGCTAATTAGCACTAAGCACAACACTGGCCATGTGTACCAGATTTAATAGAAATCCATCCTGGAGCTTTAGAGATATCTCCGCGGTGGAGCAGCCAATGGACGGGCCTGCTCCGAGTATGCCATGAGATTCACGCCTGCATGATTTTTATCGCGCTGAGCACATTACTGACAGCGTTGCGAATCAGAGTTTTATGACAAAAATTATTTACGCGCCTTTGAAAATGTGCACAGTTTCCTCTCAGCAGAGGTGTCTGTAGTGGTTCTCGTCCACAGCGAGCGGCCTGGTGTCTGGCTGACTGGAACTCAGCACCGCCGCCGAGCCAAGCCGGTTCTTCCTCCTCCCAAGTTCAGCCTCCCAGCAGGAACTTTCCACTCGTTTTCCTCCTCTTTTCTGATCCCGCTAACACCCTGCCAGCCAAATTCTGCAGCTCTGTCAGCTCGCAGTCAGCCTCTCGTTCCTCTCACATGACTATTCTGTTACATCGCGCTGTCACTGATCTGCATTATAGCAATATCCTTTGCTCCTTTTCAGGCCAAGGCATTGAAATTAGATCTTCATTTGGATGATTTTTATCAGTTACTTCCCTTGCTCTTTGTGTTTTTGGGTTTAGCAAAGCTGTTGGAAAGCAGAGAGGAAAATGTGAGATATTCTGTCGGCCTGTAGAGACACGCAAGCCTCGGAGACGTGGGACTCGGCCTCCACATCACGACCGTGCCCTGGGAGCATGCGACTGGAACTGCTCCACAGGTTTTCAAGATGAACAGCTAGAAGAAGACCCCCTCCCTTCCCTCCCGAGCGCTCCTTTAACAGCAGTTTCTCTTTGCCAAGTCCTGACTGCAGTCAGCCAAAACTGCAAACCAGGCCTCATTAGCTAGCGTTTCAGGAACGAGCTGCACCCTCGATGGTTGAGCATTAACAAATCAATAAGCAGACAGCAGGTGACCCTCGGCTGCTTGACTTCTGTCAGAAACCACATTAATTACTCCTAATTCCCAAACAAATGTCTCAAAAAGAGTCAGAATCTGACTAGTAGCCCACAATGTGCTTTGCAGTTGTGCTGTTCTTCGTCTAAAACAGCCGGCCTCATTCCTCACAAAGGGAATACTTTCTTTTTTGAGAGTGTCTCTACATCCTCGTCGGCGTAACTTGTCCCCTGAGCGGCGTATTTTCTCAGCGAGCTGACTTCGATGTCTCGTCCTGCCCCGGACTCTTGAGCAATGAGTCCGTCGGGGCCGTCCAGCGGCCAAACGCAGGCTGACACATGCTAAAAACATTCAGCAACACGCATGATCTGATGTAACCCTCCGCTGCGCTGTTAAACTAGGCCCAATGCCGATTTTGGCTCAGGTGTAAGAAGAGGAACGCGTGAGTTTCAGTGACAGATGTGAGGTCACACCACCTCCACGTCCTCTGATAGCCCACAGCGTTACACAGCCATGTGGTCTTTGAGGTGAAACAGCTGTCTTCGTGTATGTCTTAGTGGTCTTGGCAGCTTTAAGGAGGCACAATTAACCTCTAAATGATTCAGAGTCCACATGCCTAAACAACAAAACAGGTTGATCTTCCACAATAAACATACGACCAATCCCAAACCTCTACTTCACAGCCTACTTCTCTGTTTTCTGATCTGCCAGCATTCAGTTTAGAGAAGAAAGCAAATACAAACCAGGCTTGATTGTTGTTAGCAGATATCAAAGTCACGCATTAAACCTTAGAAACATCTGAGTTTGCAATGAGGTATATATAAAACATGCTTATCGTCCTCAAGTAGCATGAGAATGAAAAATACCAAATGTGAATCGATGCCACATTTACATCCTGCAAATCGGATCCTGAAGTGGGATCGTCCCTGCAGCGCACACACGCACGCACATGCAGACACGCTGGCGTGATCTGTGCGTGTGTTATCCCGTCTCAGCCCGAGGACATGTGGTCTCTCATGGCTCTGCGTAGTGAACTGGATGACTGGGCTCCAGAGAGAGGAAGGGTCCGGGCTGACAGAGCTCCTGTGATCCCGATGCCGGCTCTCTCAGGAAGCCCTGAACAATGCTTCACTGTTCCCTCCCTGTGTGAGTGCATGTGTGTGTGCATGTTCATATGTATTGCGTGTGTGTGTGTGTGTGTGTGTGTGTGTGTGTGGCCCGTCGCTCAGTGTGCATGTGCAATACCGTGATTGTGTGTGTGTTTGGCTGGCCCTCGCTGGACACCGAACCCTGAAAAGAATATCTCAGAGGGCCACTTGGAAACCCGGCTACAATTGTGTGTGTGTGTGTGTGTGTGTGTGTGTGTGTGTGTGTGTGTGTGTGTGTGTGTGTGTTTGTGTGCACTGGTCTGGGAGTTCCTTGGCAGTCCAAAACTCTCATTTGAAGGGATTAGGAAGAGGAGAAGGTGGCCACGTAACTCAAATCCGGCAGGCCAGAGGTCTGGACCGGGAGTGTATGAATGTGCGTGCTGGGGGACAAACAGCGAACACAGAGGGAAAGCATTCTCCCTGCTCTGCGATGAGACAGACGAGACGGGGGAGCGGGGTGAAATAACGGCTGAGACCTCGCTTGCAGTGGCACTTCACATAAATATCTTTACCCAAACACAGAGGCAGGGACATACACAAGAGCAGGAGTGAAATAAAACACAGCGAGCGCTCAACACGGCGGAGCCAGCTCCATCACGTCCAGGTACGCCCTGCCGCGTCCCTCGCAGCCGTGAGCGTACGGAGGTGGAACTGGCAGAGATATGCGAGGCTGTCTTTATAAATTAAATTATTGTCAAGCTGATGTATGATGTGTCTTCAGGCAGAGAGCGTAACTGTAACAGACGAGTGAAGAAGAAAAGAGGGATTGTACCGATGGAAAAAAACCTCACTGAACTGAGCGCGGCACGTCCGCTATGTTTGTCTTTTCGGGTCTTTTCGCACCTGAAAGTCCAAACGTTCACTTGAAGAAACAATCCTCACAGTGACGTAGATTACAGGGATGCCATCTTAATGCTAGCTAGCTAGCTCCGTCGGAAGCTAGTGCTGCGTGGATGAGAAACAAAGCGGTGCAGATTGTTGTAACTGGCAGATTTCTTCCATCGTAGCAGAATATGGCACACACAAGAGCTAACAGCTAACAGCTAACACCAACACAATGCTACGGCCAATGAACACATGAACAGTTCAGCCTAATTAGGTAAGTTCTTGTTCCGAAACAGCGCAGAATAAACAATGTTTTCAGAACTTGTGGGTTTCCTTGCAGCTTTCAGTGAAGCAGAGCAGTGATTAGCAGATATGTCGCTGGCTGTAGTGAGACCTGTTGGGGAATCAATGCTGAACTGATTTAGTCTCATGTAATCATAATCACTGGTACATCATGAGGCGTGCTGGTGATTTATGATCTTTGCACTTACGCAACGACTTTCCAACTGTTAAGATGAGACTTTGGCAAGTCCACCTGGCTCTTCATCTCGTTCAGACTGTGACTCTCGTACAGTAAAACGCTCCAAAAGCAGTCGTTAAAAGCCAGACTCTCGTGTTTACGTGAACAAACAAGCTTTTGGTAATTAAGTGCAGCGAGTGTGGGAATGTGTTAATGCATGTGTGTGTTTATGTACGGCGTTTAATGGAAATGCATATGTGTGTCCGCAGGTTGGTGTGCAGCTGCGTGTTTTCCCAGTTTATTGTCCCTTCGGGGCTTCAGGATATCTGGCCAGTGACGGCCAGCGTGGCGCAGACATTGATTTATTCGTTAAAGCCCTCTGATTCTCCCTGATACTCGTTTAATGACCAGCAGCTTTCTCAGCAATCAGAGCGACGAGGGCAGGCGCAGTGCAAGGAGTGTTCCTTAACCGCCGGCCGTTCACACACATATTTACGACCATTTCAATCATGAACAGTGGAGAAGCTGCGAGTTTCTACCTCACTTCCCAGCGTGGGCCAAGTTTTTGTCTGAAAAGACAGACCCCCCCTCTGCCAGAGCCCAGCACACATACAGAACAGATTTCAGGGAGTATTTGAACATCTGAGCCAAAAGCACAATCGTTAGAGGCTTAGAGAGCAGAAAGCACTGTTTTTAACACGGCCTCATGCAACCACATGCGTGCCTCAGTAAAGGAACCAAACTGCAGAGAAAGACTTTCGAAGTAAAGATATGAAAAATGAGGCTGAGCAGTGAGTCAGTCAGAGTAGCTAATAACAGCGTACGCTGGGGGTTTAACTCGTTACGCTCCGCACTCTTAATCGCTCGTGACGTGGGACTTAAATCTAAATATAGGCTGATTCTGCTGCTCCGGACTGCAGACGCAGATGTCTGAAAACATTCGCGCTGTGAATAAAACAGTTTATCCACAAATCGCTGTTCATCATGAAACATGAGAAAGTCCCGGCTCGAGCTTAAAGGCAATTAAAAACCCACCGAGACTGATCCTCAACTTCCGAGCTTCACCTCCCCGTCTCAATGGCCCGCTTGTCTTTCCTGGAAACACGTCATCTGGGAATGCGTGTTTGGTCTCTTAAATCTGTCCTGATAACGGCAGCACATGCCTTAAAATGTAGAGACGAGCTGTCTTGGTCAAGGTCAGGGCGATGCTTTCAAAAGCAGAATTCTGAAGTCCAACAGTTCATATAACAGGATTCACACGAGGGCAGTTTTCTGTTTCACGCCACACTTTAAGGCACTGGGTTGACCATCGTTCCCAGTTCGACAGTGAGAGCACTCTGCTCTGTTTTACGGATCAGATTTATTTCAAATGTAGTGGCTGCTCTGTAGCTGTCTTTGATTTGTACTGCAGGACAAAACAGATTAAGGGGATAAATACCATGAAATTTCTGAGGAGGTCCAGCACTTTATTGTGTCAATCATCAGGGTTTGACAGTGAACTTACTCTTTACACTTCGATTCCAAAACAGCCGGGATGCTCTGTCAAACATTTACAAACAGGATGGGATCATTTGCTGATCCTTTCTGACATAAACTCAACTGAAAACAGCACAAAGATATTTAATGTTTGACCTCACCAGCTTCATTCATTTTTGTAAATATCTGCTGATTGTGACTCTGATGCAGCGACGCGTTTCACAGACTGAAAGATGTGGAACGCTCCAAAAACACCTGTTTGGATCATTCCACAGGTGAACAGGCTCATTGGTAACAGGTGAGAGGATCGTGATTGGGTATGAAAGGGGCGTCCTGGAAACACTCAGTCGCTCACAGCGAGGATGGAGCGAGTTAACCACTTTGACGGGATGAAGGATGTCACTGCATGGGCTCAGGAACACTTCAGAAAACTGTTGCCAGTAAACAGTTTGTTTCTGTTTTCATTTATGTTTGACACAGTGTCTCAGATTTTTTTGGAGTTGGGGCTGTACAAAAGTTGCTGGCCTCTTTTTCTTCTCTCCGTGCAGCTTGGAAGCAGGTGAGGTTACGCCGAAAATCGCCTCTCTGCCTTTAAAGTTCAACCACACTGTTGCTGGAGGCTCACCTCACTCTAAACCCTGCCTCGCTTTGGTTCCTGCAGACATTAACGAACTCGTATTTAGATGAGAGATTACGTAAAAGCTGGTGACTGAGAAGTGACTTCAGTGCAGAGATTTAAACGCATGCACAGCACAGCCTCGGGTGCTCCGTTCAACGAACAAAGACTTCATATATATGTCTGCATTTTATTGCTGCACGTTCAAGCAGTAGCTGCAGCTGTGGCAGCAGGTGTAGCCCTTGTTGGGTGAGTTGTTTTAGCTTCCTGATGCTGGGAAACCACTGAGGAACTGATTTATATGACAAAATATAAATGAGTTAATATCACAGATGGAAGGATGCTAGGCAATCTTTTCCATGTGCAGAAATCAAACACAAAAATCGTCCACAAACAGGACTACATCCAAGTGTGGACAGTTCACACTGTGACATGCTTCAGTTGCCGGTTAATGAAGTCTTCAAAGCTCCCCTCGGCTGCTCTACATCACAGCACGCAAAGCAGATTCTCCGCACGTGAGAATGTATTTGATAATGAACTTCAGGTAGAGGTTCTTCTTCATCGGGCTGATATGAAACCATATGGTCCACACATGCTTTAGTCCTCACCCAGTGCATGTTAAAATCACTCCAGCAGACAGTCTGCTTCTGCTTAGAGGCAATAATGTTGCTGCTGGCCAGCGGTGGCTTCCTTCACGCCCTGCCCAGCGTGGGTTTGCTTGTGTGTAAACTAGCTGACTCTTCTCCATCGTGAGGAATGCTGTGTGTGATCTGTGTGTGCTGGACGCTCCGCTGCTCGCAGGTTATCCTTTTACCTGCAAGCTCGCTTTGGCGTCTGCAAGCGCCAACGTTCCTGATAGTGTACACAACCCCACAGCAAGACAGCAGAATACCACTCCCAGCCTTTGCGTGTGGAACTATGACCTCTCTTTGTCGCTTTTGCTGTTTTGGATTCCTTCCAGTTTAAATAAAGTTTAAAGTCGTACAAAAGCAGGGTGGACCTGCCTGCTGATATTCCGGCCGTTTCTTTCTTTCTCTTTAACTTCCTCGTTCCTTCAAACAATTGAGAATGTTTCTGTTTAGGTAAAAAAAGAGCAGCTAAGATTAGCAGTGATAAAGACACAGGCTCTGTCGGCATTTCAGAGATTACTGAAACTCTGTTTACGGGAGTGCGAGCTGTGTTATCTAGGTTAGTGGCATTGAGAAATTAAGAGTCGCTGTAAACTTTGGTGCTCCCTCCAAGGGTTAAGTTTCTGCTTCTTGTCATCCAGCTTCGGGCGGGAAAGCGAAAAAGAAAAGACGCAGCATGAGAGAGGAGCGAGAGGAGGTCAGGACTTTCCAGTTCGCCTCAGTCACCTGTGCACACATACCGACGGAAACGCTCGCGGCGGTTGTGTTGACGCGATGGAGGAAGAGATTTAAAGGGAGAGGAATGAGCTGAAACAGTCACGTCTGACAGAAGGCCAATCAATCATTTCCAAGTTTACCACCAGGAAGTTTTCGAGCGGGAACAATAAGCAGTATTGCAACAGGTTAACAGTCAATATATTGATAAGGCCTCTATGTATCTGCAATGCCTAATATCAAGACCAAACAGCGGCGTTTACATTTGGCTTCCATTCTTAGTCTACTCCATGTTAAATATTTACCAATGACTTGAACACAAAGACATGAATTGTCCCAACAGTTTGACTGGCACATGGTGGATTATGGGACATCGAGGACCGCAAAAGACACATCTGCTGTGTCCACCAGACAAAAGAAAGCTGCATTTCTCAGTGAAACTTGGCGCGATTATTGATGTGATCTGTCTGTCATGTGAACTTCCTTGCCAGCCTCAAATGGTTAGGCAACCAGCAATTGAAAATGAGCCTAATGGCTGGTACGTGACAACCAGTCCAAATTAGACAAACAGCTGGACGTCATTTTGTCTTCCTGGTGTAAACTTTTGCACAAAGAAACCTCAAATTCTTCAGCTGTAGTTCTGACAGGCTAAGCGACTGTTTTTGCAAGTCTGCTTCATGCATTTAAGCCTCCATTCAAGATTATAGTTTGCACTGCTGGATGACTGCAGTGCAGCACAAATGAAAGACGAGAAAATGACAAAAGTAAGGCAGTGCTTGCCCAAAGAGCACTCATTGAAGGTGCTAAATGAAGCAAAGTTTAGGTCAGCATGCTGCTGTGGGGCCCTTTGGGTGCCTGTGGGTGGGCAGGTCCAGCATGGGTGGGCAAGTACGTCTGTAAATGTGTTTTTGAGCGAGGAGGTGCTGAGTTAGTATGACTCAAGAGGGGCCTTTATAAGTGTTATTCACTGGTAGGAATTGTAGCTGATGTAGCTTTGCTTTGGTGGGGTACAGACGTCCTCACAAGAATGAAAAGAACCAGGAAAGTGGGCACGCTGAAAGGCTCAAAGGGGTATCTTTAAGGCAAAGGTTACAAGTGTTGTTCGGGTTATTGTGAGAAATTTGGCAGAATGAGAAGGAAAGTGAAAATACCAAATGCTAACCAGTGAATTTTCTTTTCATTTCATGCTGAACATGGAAAACTTTTTAATTCATGCCCACTTATTTACACTGGGAAGCAAAGAAATAAAGTGCATGGAGAAGCTGCAGACGTGGAGTTGAAGTGATGTCACTCCTGCGTGTGTCGCCACTGTTGTAGCAGATGAGGGGTTGACGTTGTCACCGCCATCACACAACGCCCACTATTTTCTCACAAAATGACATACTTCTTCTACAACCTCGGCTTAATTAATTGGTTAAATAAATATTAATAAATATTGCTTAGACATCAGGACTGTCTATGAAGTCTTTGAACCAGATGTGGTTGTTCAGTTGTGACTTGGAAGCAGATTAAGGGTTCACATTGATCACTGAGAAATTAACAGGACATAAACATGATAGATGGTTCTGGAAGTAGAATTTGCTTTTATGTCCCAGAATACCGAAACTGAAACAATTCATAATACATCAGTCTGAAAATTGGCGATGAAATGGACGCCATGTGTGCAGCTGGTTTTGCGTTGGGTCGCGTTTCTCGATGATAGGAAATTCTCCGGGGGACGGATCCCACACTTTTCCTTCAGAATTAAAAATTTCACTTGCAATGTGTTTCTCATTTTACAGTCACCACTTGGATCAACACAGTCTTATTTGGTAAAACCAAATCGCCTGCATGAATTGTAATTCAAAGCCACACCAGCACGTCGCCGCTGAAGGTCGTTTCTGTGTCTGCGATTTCTTGACGTGCATGCATTTGTGCAGCGTGTTGAAAAACATCTTGAACATCCCATGAGAAGCGATGAATGCTGCCTTCGCTGCCAGCTCGCACATTTGCCAGCTCTTACAGGCCAGAGAACTCGTTTCTGATCTAAACTGATGGGATTCTTTGCTACGTCGTCTCTCGATGCCTTCACCTTTCCGAGAATCAGGAAGAGGGTGGTGACGTTATTCCGGTTCTTAGTGACAATGAAACTCCTTCCTTAGCGAGAGAAGGCCAAGGTTGTGATTTGAGCTTGTCAAAGGTCTTTATGTCATCTCAGGGAATATTTTGTTCTCTTCCTGGAAGAAACACGACAAGAAACAGTGACATTTTGCTAGCGCCATGGCCCCTGGGGGTGGCATTGGCAAGGTTGGTCGGTCAATCCATGACTTTAGCTCAAACTGAAATATCCCAACAATTAAAAGATGGATTGCCATGAAGTTTTCAGCAGACATTCATCGCCCCCAGAGGATGAATCCTGGTGCCTCTGGTGACCGCCTGACTTGTTATCTGCTGCAACCATTCGGTCAAATTATTGATTTGCTTTACTGCCAAATACTTGAAAAAGCAATGCTTTTCCCACGAGCCTCAGCTGTGCTTTGTGTTTACTGCTAATTAGCACGGTTAGCAGGGTAACATGCTTATATAGCTTTGAAATTAGCCTTAAAATTGTGAACACGTTAGCATGCTGATGTTAGCATTTAGCTTGTGTAGATAGTCTTGTTAAAAGAATCGAGAAACATGAGTATAAGCACAAGATGTTGACATTTTAGGGGCAAAATCATGAAATTGTAAGACATAAAAACAAGCCTTTGTGAGTTCAGTCCAAAAACAGCCTGTCCAACCTGTCAGTCACAATCTAGATGTTTCTCGACTGCCCTTCCTTTTCACAATATTGTCAAAGCAGCGAGGCCTGATATCTTTTCTGCCTTTGTGTTTGCGAGTCAGAGGTCAAACACAACCCGAGATCAGACACGTTTTCACAACATTCATGCAAGATTTTTATCTCCTCAGAGGCCGAGGCATGCAAGTAGCTATTTCTGGAAACAGGGATTCTGTCTTTTTATCCGAGAAAAGTACAGCATGTTAGCATTTCTTTGGAAAGTCTCAGCATATTTGATTTAGATCCTTCCAAGCGATAACGGAGCCTGGCATTAGGACGCTGAATTCCACTCATCTGAGATATGAAGGTGGACAAAAGCCAAGGATTGACTTCTTTTAAAATGTTGACCCTTCCTGATGCAGATATAACCCCGATCAGTTCCATGATTTGTTCGCCCAAAGTTCTGTTTCCTGGAGCTCTAACCTGATGCCACAATCTACCAGTCAAGCCAACATCTGTTTTCTCAGCCATGCTCGCCTCCAGACAAAGCTTCGACCAAAAAATGACAACATTATTTAAATGTTAGAGGCTGAAGGGAGACTCTGACCGCCTGCCTGACAGGTTCATGATTTCACCTCTTTTCCCGGAGCTTTTCTTATTAAGGTTTTCCACTCAGCTCGTGCAGACAAAGCCAAATCCATGCTCAGCGGCTGATTCACTGGTTCACGGACATCCTGCGATCGCACATGTCCAAGAACCTTACACGCTTCCACTGAGGTAGTGTTATGTTGTGCGACACTGCTAAAAATTAGCTGCAGCCTGGAGCTCTGTGCAGAGCTGAGGAAGTGGAACATCAGCGATAATGTTTTTGTGGGTTTATGATCCACGAAAGCTGTGATTATGGGTCGAGATGGGCTCTCATTAAAACCAAAACCACAGTGTTCTTCACAGGCAGTGAGACATGACGGAGACAAAGGGACGGCCAACACTTAGGTTTACCGAGGAGGCAACTGTTGTGGAAGCGTATGGAAAGATAGAAAAGGTCACTGGGAGAGATCAGACTTCAGTTAAATGCACTGGTTGTTTAATTGGTAGAGAAATGAGGGCTGACAGGGGGACAGGAGGGTCTTGTTACTTGGCTGATAGCAGACAGAGAGCAGGACTGTGTGTGTTGGAGCAGACAGACATTTTTCGGCTGACGCTAACAAGCCCTCCTTCCCGTGCCAGGACGGCAATGTCTGCCCGCTGTTAGATCATGCAGACCAGCTGAGAACTTTCCATCCAATCAACCGCAGGCTAATCAGGTAAAGCACACACAAATGCACGCACGCACACACGCACGCACACACAGCAGCGTATGATAACATTGAAGTCTCAGATCATTTTCCTTGTTGTCGCACATGTTAAGCATGCAAAAACACACAATCAGCACGTCAGAGGTACCATGTGCACAGTGTATAATGTGCAGTTGTTACTTGCTCATCAATCGATCAGTTCATTGACTAATCATATGAGCTCTATTGGCGACACGGGAGAAGAATTCAGAGAATTTGTCAGGTTTGACAGGATGTGTGGGAAGTGCGTGTGTGGCGCTTTCTCTATTGTTGAATAGATGTGTGTGTTTCTCTCAGAGCTGCTAAATCTGAAGGAATTTCAATGGATTTTGGTGCAGAGTTTGAGAGCGTACTGACGTTTTCAAGGCGGTTTCAATATTCTATTGAAAAGACGGAAGATTAAATAGATTAAAAACTGTTTTGGCAAGAAAACGGTCCCATTCAAAGACACTGGAAACAGTATCTGCTATCAGTGACTTCACTGGAAAAGCATTTATGCTGCTTTCAGTCATCAAAACCCCCCAAAAAAGCCCGTTCTGACCACCTCTGGAAAACTCTGAAAACCGATTCTTCGTATTTTTCCCCTTCTCCTTTCCTTTCCCCCCTCAAACTCGAGCTTGAGCTGCAGCTCGATTAATCACGCTCCAAAAGGGAAAACCGCTTCTTTTCCGCCTGTCTTTTGATATGATACATGTATAGAAAGTATGGGAGCCATTTGGATTCCATATGATGGGACCCATATGGGGCCCTGACAGTGGAGATCGGAAATGAGGGATGAATGATGGACGAGAGGGACGGACATTCGGTTCAGCGGGGAGGTGAGCTTCAACTGTCCAATTTATATACACATCTGTTTCCTAGTAACACTGTAAACTGTAAAATAGTTTCTGGGGCGAGCGTGGTTTTGGATTTTCAGAGCCTGTATAGGAGCCTATACAGTCTGCATCGTCGAACAAACACGTAGTAAAAACACAAAGCGTCTCTTATCCTGAGCCAACACGCTCAATTTCAGGTACTTAAACCAGATCGGGTTGTTTCTGACTCTCAGGAGGTACATCAGCTTTTTCCTTTAATTTTATTATACAACAGCGACTCTGTGTACAACATCAGTTCAACTCACATTTTATAGCATCTCATGCTCATAAGCAAGCCTGCGCATGGATGCACATAAAGATGCAAACACACAGACTGGAAAATGCTCGACTGAAAAGGAGGTTTTGAAAGTGCAAGTCTACGATCGGTAGAGTTTCTGTTTGAGGCAGACTGAGAGTTTAAATCAAACCAAACATCTTGGCTGATGCATCGCCTGTTCAGGTGGAAATCACCGCTCAGGCTCAGGCACACATAAATGTTTTGTTTATTCTGTTTGCTTCATTTCCTCATCGTCGCGTCAGTCAGTAGCTGTTGCATCATTTCTTCACATCTGAAACTGAACTTTCTCTCCAGAAATGACACTTAGCTATTTGCATAATTGTCTTATCAGTGAAACAATGTCTTCAGAAAGACTTCTCTGACAGTCGACTCAATCATTCGCTGTGGATACACAGTACGTTACATCGCCACTGTGTCTTATCAGCTGGAGATATGAAATGGTAGAAAAGAGAAATTCTGCTGACTCGACGTGTCACGAAAATGTGAAAAGGCTGCGTTGCTATCAGTTAGCAGAAGTTTATTAGGAGCGTTAGTCCATGCAGATCACATGAGTGGCATTTATCTGCACTTTATAGCCATGTTGACTGAGCAAACAAAGTGATAACACACACACACACACACACACACACACACACACACACACACACACCACAGCTGTGGCCACATCCTAATGAGCATTCCAACGTGGGAACGTAAATATCCTGTTTTCACGTGTCCGCCTGTTAAAGCATGGACGTGTGTGTGTGTGTCTGTGTGTGTGTGGTGGCTACGTATGTCTGCAGGAGACACAAAGGACGGCAGCACGCTCCTCTCCTCTGCTCTGTGAACGCACCAATCAGCTGTCGCCTCCCCTCTCTGTCTTTCATCTCAGCAAGCTTCGCCGCTTCCTGTTTCCATCGATTTATGTTACGTTTGAGACACTTTTTCGCAGTTTGCGGCGAGGGAACGTGACATGTTTGATAACAACTGAGCCACTATTACTGAGCCTGATAGAAATCTCGGCCTCCGGGGGGCCTTAACGTCAGCTGAAGCCTTTAAAGATGCCTTCATGGCGCCTCTTTGAGAAAAAATAAAAAGGAAAGATTGAGCCAACGGTGCTAAACGAGGCTCAGACACATAAAACCCACAGAACTGAACCTGGCGGCTGATTTTTACAGCACTTTGATGTATGTTTTCCATGAAAACTGGAGGTTTTTGTTTACTCCTGAAGTTCTCTGTGATGATGCATTCGGGTGTTGCGTGCAGCTGCATTCAAAAGGGCATGCTAATAAGTAAAAAATAATTCATTCTGGGAAATACGCTTATTCGACTTCCTGCGGAGAGTTAGATGAACAGATTGATGCCAATTCCATGCCTATTCGTTAGCCGCCAGTTAGCTTAGCTTAGCATGAACTTTCTGTTGAAAACTAAAAGGTAAAAACTTAAACTTCTTAAATTCTTGACTTTCCCCTTAAAAGCTCTTTATTCTGCATCTGCCTGCTCCCTTCAAATGTCACTCCGAGCCGGGATCCCTGCGGCTAAACCATCCCCTCAATTGGAAAGACAGATTTCACCTCCTCAAAATGGAACGTGACATGTGGTGATACTAAACCCTCTTTCATGTCTGTGCACAATCATCATCATCGTCTCCTCCTGTCGTCCCCCCCTTCACCTTCGTCTCGCTCGGCTCTCATGCCGACTTTCTCCTCTCCCCTCCCTCGCTCCTGTGATCCCTGCCTTCCTTTTCATCCCCGTCCAAATGACCTGGCCATGAAAACACGGAGCGCACAGAGAACGCCGCGTCTCACGGATGTGTCTTCCAATACGTGTGCGAACATCAGAGCTTACAGCAAGTGAAGGAGAGCTTTTCTTTTGAACAGGAGTCGGATCAGAAAGTCTCTTTTTATTGGTTTAAAAGTGATACGTGTCATGTACGATGGCGCCGTCTCACCAAGAGCAACAGATAATTCTTAACCGAAAAAGGGCTCAAACCTGCTTTCAAGAAATGACGTCGTTTTGGCCCAAAAAGGCAAAAATCAATCTTATCCTTCACTTTGGTCCATTAGCCGCATGTTTATATGCACAGTTAAAGCTCTTGTTTTCTCTCTTGTTCTTCTTTGCGTGCTCCACCCATATAAACACCTTACGTAACTTTGGAGACGTGCCCAAGGCCTGTTTGGATGCACAGAGCGAGCACACGGGCGAAGAGTCGCTCCACTGCCAAGCCCCTCATTCATAAAAGAAAAAAAAAAAAAGCTGCTGGTGTCACTCCTGAAATATTCGTCGTCCCCCTTGAGCCCTAAGACCGACTGTAACCCGATGCTCCGACGAGGACGTGAACCATAACACAGAGGCTGCGGGGGGGTGGACAAAGGGAAGAGAGAGAGAGAGGAAGGTGTGATAGAGACAGAAAGGGAAAGCTGTGTGTTTTGGCAGCTCAGCGGTGCAGGAGGTTTCCATTAGCTGCTCTGAACTCAATCTAAAGATCTGCATGACTCCAGATCGACTGCTGATGATGAACATCATCTGTGTGTTCTTGTTTGTGTACGCAGAAGAGGTTAAATTTCTCTCTCTCTCACGCACACACACTCCGGTCCAAGCTTGCCCACCCAATGACACCGAACCCCCTGTAATGCACATGTGTTGCATGACTCCCCCCAACACACATCAATCGCATATTTCTTGTTAGGGCATCCATTGATTCTCTAACTTCAACTTTGACCTTCACCAATAAAACCTGATCTGGTGTGAAACTCCAGGGTAAATATATAGCAGATTTATGCACAGTAGTAACACAGCGACAGGCCTATCTGGCTCTATACCGCGCTATAGGCGGTCACGTTACAGATATCTTGGCGGCGGCAGCTGAGGCCACACAGGGCGGCTGGGCTGAGAAGCCGCTCTGTGTGGGAATAAATCATATTGACAGGCATCGGCCGCGTGCAGCCGGACCCTCGTGATATTTTATTATTCTGCAGCGTGACTCGGACGGCAGACTGTGACCACACTTCACATTTGGTCAGATACCGAATTGGTGATCTAGATCTTCTGTGCTGCAGGGTGAACATGTGTGTGTGAAGCGTCCATTGGAGTCATCGCAGTCCACCGCGAGCTGATTGGTTCTGCTGATGCTCCTCTGGAAAAATAGTCTCTGAGTGAAGACAGCATGTTTCTCACTGGACATTATTCACTGGAATCAACTTGTCAGTATAGTGAGAACTTCAGTGTCTCCAAAAATACGCTTTATTAAATTCCTTCAAAGTCGTCAGTACATGTTATCTGAGTCTGAACAGACACGTGTGAGTCGTTATTCCAGTTTTAGTTCAGGGCGCTTTGAGCAGGTGTGGCCACAGCTCGTGGCTCCCTTCCTCTCAGCTAAAGCGCCGCTCGCGCCTGTGACCCGACCTTATGTCGAGCAGATTCAGATTCCACAGCCGGGATCGAACCGTGCCGTCACAAGGCGTGCAGGCGACTAGACACGGTGACCCCGCCTGCCACGTGTCGGCCGCGGAGTCTGGAGCCGTCCATTCTGGACGTGAGCGCCGTCCCCTGCGCTGAACCCGCGTTCGCCAACGAGCTGACAGAAACACCAAACTCAGCAGGTCACCTGCAAACATAGCAGCTCCCACTGGAAACAGCAGGAGTCGTCCATGTGCGCTCCGGCCTGTTGACTGCGAATTTCAAATTGGATTACACGGCTGTCAAAGCACTGCGCTCCTCTAATGTGGCCCTGATTCCCTTATCTGCTAGAAACGAACTGCAGCCAAACGCTGACACCTAATCAAACCTGACTGATTGGAAAACAGGACAAATGTCAATGTTTCGCTGGGGTTTCTTCATCTTTCTGTGCCTGAGGGTCATCCCGTCATCACATAGATAAAAGCATAAGATCGTGCACGGAAAAACTCACACTTAAATCACACAAACACACACAGGACAGACGGAAAACAGACGGTTTGTCGGGGGGCTGAGCAGACCACACAACCTGCACAAGCGCTATGCACCCACTTTAAGCTCAGACGTCTTCTGTGAGTCAGACCACACACACACACACACACACACACACACACACACACACACACACACACACACACACACACACATACAGTGTATTGTTGCAGGGGTGAGTCAGAGCCTATCAGTGAACCCAAACAATAATAAAGTGACCGGTGAAGTGGAAGGAATGGAATGTCAATCACACACACAGATAACACAGAAAACCCCCCAAATTCACACTAATCGACACAAATGCATGAGAAGCTAAAATTTCCGACAGCCACGCAAATGTGTGTGTGTGCGCACACCCACCACACACCGAAACATCTGAGGCTTGCACGAACTGAAGTTTTCTATACGCTAAAATACTGTAACTGTTCCACATCTGGAGTCCATGCGACCCAGATCAAGGAAGTCATAAAACATGTGGAATTTATTACGTTTTAATACTGACACAGGACGCAGCATAGACTCAGCAGAGCTGAAGCTGAAACATGGCTAGTATTGTTTAATCTGTCCAGTTTTTCATCCGCGGAGATGAAGAGAAAAACATCAGATGTAAAGACGACATGTTGAGAAACAGATGAAAGGATGCTCAGTGTTCTTCATCAAAGCTGTTTCATGCACGGAGACATTTCTGATGGAGTGTTAAGCTGTGCGATGTACATTCGATAAATGCAGCTGATTAAAGACCAGTGCTCTTAAATTAAACGCTTCATTTTCAGCCACTGAGGAGACGCTTCATATAAAAAACAATTATTTAAGCAACAAACGAGCAAAACTTCAAGCAGGCTCAAATGGGAAAAGACTTTTCTTGATTTCTAAGTGTATTTGGAGAATTTTTCTAAGTTCTTGAACACTTTTCGATGAGTCTTGACTGCAAATACGCCAAATAATCCTGCGCATTAGTCACTTTGCTGCCTGATGAAAATGTGAATACATTTGCAGTTTTTGAGGTGAGCAGAGGGAAGAAACCACTGCTAATGATTCGTTTCACTGTCAGTTAAATGCTGAGTATTTCTTTGATTAATCGGTTTATTGTTTGGTCCATAAAATATCAGAAAAACAACTTCCTAAACCTCTTCAGATGTCTTGTTCTGTCCGACCAATGCTCCAAACCCCAAAGATATTCAGTTTGTTATCAGAAAAAATGAGAAAGGCAGCAACTGAGAAGCAAAAACTGGAGACTGTTTTGCATTTTTGCTTGAAGAAATGACTCAAACTATTATATTTCTGTTCCTGTTCTTACCTATTTTTTAATCATTGGTCTCAGGAATATTCTTATCATCAGACGTGACTCATGGATTCTGCCTCTGAGACACGCTGGCGCACAAAACGCACAGTATATTTATGTTTCAGTGTGAATAACCATCATCCAGCAACAATGGGCGCAGTATCAGCGGCGTCCATGCGCCCACGAGGCTCGCAGCTTCTGTGTTTACACGTCTGTGTTCGCTGGTCAGTGAATGCAGCAGCGGCGAGGCAACGCCGGAGCGTTCCTCATTGTGCGCTCGTCATTGTTCCCAGGCCTCTTTTGTCTTAACCGGCCTGGCACTGGGGTGTAGCTGCACTGCCATTCAAAGACGGGCCTGTTTCCAGATTAAAAATAGCTGGCCTTCACATGAGAACCGGGGGATTCCCCGCATGAGAGACGCATAGCTCCGTGTTTTTCATTTTGTCTCCGTCCAGTGTCATCTCTCAACTATTCCTCGCGCGGCTTCCTCCCACCTCCGACGTCTCAGAGGACTGAAACGGACCCCGGCATGTATATGTATTCACGTGTTATCTAATCACCAAAGTGTATGAAAACATTTCTGCTCTCACTCTGCTCATATAGGACTGTTTGATTGGAAGCAGGCGCAGACAAACTCTGATATGTTTGTCTTTATTTTGTGATCATAAACCAAGGAGATCAGATGTTGCGTGAAAATTTGTACAAAAACACGAGAGAGTACACGGACTCCCGACGCAAAAACATACACGATCCTCTGGAACAACCCGTGGAGGCTGAGTTAACAGCGACCCTACAGAGGGCTGATGCACAATGAGTTTTCATCCTCTATCTGCGCACTGTGGTCCCTCGCGGTGGCGCAAACGTCGCCAAACGTCCCACATTTGACTTTGTCAGTGTCACGCTGCTGAAAGTTTGTTCAACCTGTTTTACAGCCTGAGAAAGCGTGTCAGAGATGCTCTGGCTGTCAGCGTTAAATGATCTGCAGTGCTGCTGCAGGCTCCGTGTCCACACCTGCAGGGGGAAGCGTGACGTGTTTCCAGCTTCTTACAGATGTGCGCTCTCGTGTGGAAATGTGCAGCTTCCTCTCTCCGATGGAGGGGCGTTTAGGCCTAAACTGGACCCTTGCTGGGATTCATACATCATACACGCTTCCATTTTCACCCCTGCCGACATACAGTGTACACTCCTATGAAACCACCGGTATCACCTCTCTCTGCGGGCCACATACTGTATGTGACCTGCTGCACAGTATCACAGCAGGTAGATTCCTTTCCTTTGGCATGAAATCCATAAATCAGATGAAACAGTGGACCTCTGCTGCTGCACTAACACGAGCTTCAGTCTTGCGGATTAACTCATATTTTATTATTTTCTGCCTCCCTTCGCTGCTCACTAATGAACCAGATGAGGAAATAAATCAGTCAGCTGGTCCATGTCTACCCGCAGCAGGATCATAAGCGGCTACAAGGTCAAGCCTTGCAACAGCAATGGCATCACCTTCAGGAGGTGAGTGACTGAAACAAAGAGCCCACCTCCATCACTGACCTGCACGGTTCACCTCTGCGCACATCTGCTACTCGCTTAAAAGCAATTTTACTTTCTGGGCGCCCTAAATGGCTCCAGTGTGTTCCTCCAGGCGCACAATTGAAGCCGTTATTTCGATAATCACTGCTGGACAGACAGGCAGACAAACTGCCTCTTCCCTCTGCCTCGATTTCTCGTAAATTTCGGATTGCGTTGTTTAACAAGTTCAGTCAGGCGGAGGCTGTTTTCCAAACGCCTGACAAGTCAGCAGCGGGGGCGAAGCTTCCCAAAGTCTCCAGAATGAATAACCACCCGAAAGCGAAGTTTCACTGCATTTCTTACAAGGCAAAAACATTTCTACAAAACCTTCTGGTGCTTCCAAACAGCGTGTTGTTAATAACTCTGTGGGATATTCCAGCTGATGCACTGTAGCCTCATATGTGCACAGATGTTGCTTTTTCTCAGTGTTTTCTAAACTTCACTGAAGCAGTAAAACTAAATCTGACACTGAACTCTGAGTTTAAACTCACGCTCGTGTGTTTCTTCGCAGTTCGGTGCGTAAGAGCGACTTTTGTGCGGGCAAATCTCCCCCAAAGAGCCCCAAAGTGCAGCTTTTTAACAGTGAAAGCGGGTGGAAACAGCTCTTACCTGCGATATGGACATGTTCAGGTAGAGAAAGAGCCCCGTGGTGGAGGCAATCTGTAGCACCACCACCACTATCACCACCATCGCCACCCACATCTTGGACGGCGCTTCCCGGCGCCTCGTCCCGCTCGGCCCGCCGGCTGGGACCATCATGTAGGTGGTGGACTCGCTGCTCACCGATCTGAAATAATCCTGGTGCTGCTGCTGTGCGCTCGGAGTGGCCATGGCATTCCCGACGCATGAGCAGACCATAAAACCAAGGGGACGGCAAAACAACAGCGGCCCAACAACAACCTCCACAGACCTGCGCGAAAAATTGGAGCAAAATTAGATCTCCATGCGTCCGCCGCCAGCAGAGCTTTTCACTCGCAGCTCAACGGGAGGAAGGAGCAAAAAGGGGAGGAGGAGGAGGAAGAGGAGGAGGAGGAGGAGGAGGAGGAGGAGGAGAGGGGAGATCTGCAGAGGCAGCGGGCAGGAGAAGAGAAAGACAAGTCAAAGTTTGGTTCTGTCCATGTCTGTTCGAAGATCCGCTGCTGCGTAAAAGTGGGATTGGAGATGCAGGAGGTGGCAGCGCTGGACTGATAAAGTGCAACCGGGAGAGAGCAGCAGAGAGGGCTGGCTTAACCTCTTCATCACCCTGGAGCTATGGAGGAATGTCTCTCTCTCTCTCTCTCTCTCTCTCTCTCTCTCTCTGACGCTTTCTAAGCATGGGACACGCATTCCAAGCATCGACAAACGGAAAATACCAAGAACGCAGCAGCACACTGTTTTCAAAGTGCAGCATTTATCTCCATTTATCCACATCCCCTCAGACACTGGCTCACATATGTATATATTTGCATCTTAATTATATATATATATTTTTATATATATATTTAAAATTTGTATAGAAACTCTCTTTCTATAGCCAGACAGTGTCCACTTAAAATCTGCGCACCGTAAAGATCTGATGCGTGTCTGTCCTCTCTGTTGAAGATGTTTGAAGTCTTTGTCACTCCTTTATGTCATGATCTTTTAGTTCAGAGACAGTTTTGGTCTGTCCTGGCTGGTTCTTGCCCTGAGCGCCAGTTTCAGGACGAGCTGGCAGAGGGCGCTCTCTCTTCATGGAGCAGTTCATGAAGTGGACTGAACTATAAATGTGATTCATTCTTTAAGCAAAACGGACAAAATCACTTCATCTGGTTTCCAAAATATGGATATTTGTTAGTTTTCTTCACTTTGAGATATGGAGGAAACAACCAGTTTCTGGTGTTTTCTATAAAACATTCACGATAACAAGCAATTACAATTTTAAACACATCTTATTTTGGAATAGTAAAAATCTGAGCAGATAATCTTTGTGTTCTGGGAGCTGCCTGCCTGTGGTCGCTCTCACAGCTTCACACTGTTTGAGAGCAAATATTTGCTTAATGTCCTCCAGTTTAACTCCGTTAACAAGTGTAACCACGGTTAAATATTTGATCTTCAGTTTCCAAAAACATCACAAAGCGTCATTGTTAGTAGATGAGATAAGACCTCATGCGGAGATGAATCCAACGTGGAGATGTTATTGCTGTCTGTAAAGCCTCCTTCCTGCATTAAATCAATTCAAAGCAGAGAATCCGCTTTGGACCCAGAGTAGTGATGTATCTCATAACTGCCCAGTCAGACGCTGTTTCCCAAACGTCGTACTGTATTATATTATATCCATTCCCAATCACTTCACTCAGAATAAAATCCCACCGGTGCTCTACGGATTTAAATATTTACAATGATGGATTTCCTCTTTCCACCGGCAGCCAAAACCTGCCTGTTAGGCCTTCATCCACGTTCTGTTTAGTCTGATTTTGGTTGTGTTGGTCAGCTCAGACTCAGTAGTGACTATTTTTGTAAGTGCTGAGCACCTGAAAAGCTCCAGAACAGGAAAGCGTAGCATAATACAGTCAAAGTAAATATCGCTGACTGTTTTTGATGTGGTGAAGCATTATTAAAAACACCCACTTGGGGACCGTTGCTCTAAACAACAGCCTTTGCTTTGTTTCCTTTCCATCACCACAAACAGCTGGAAAGTGGTCTGAGTGTGCCCAACAGTCAGAGCTGTTTTTCAAGGATGGGAGGCAGACGAGCTTGGGCCGCTGCCAGCCCAACAGCTATGGGCCATCAGAGGACTTCTCCCCTGTTCAGACTTTGGTTAAAATGGACCAGACTCAAAGGGGGCTGAAAGCAAGTCCAGACTGACACCGTGAGAAAATCGAGTTCAGCTCCAGGACGCTCCCTCGGACGGTTTCCCGCCGCGCTTTCCTTTTCAGTTTGTGCTGTTTAGAATAAGTGACACTTTTCTGGTGTAAAAGCCCTTGGCATCCTGATCTGAGTGCTTTTTCTGATCTTGAGCCCACTTGCTCTGAGAATCTGAAAACACTGTTTTAAGCCATGAAAGCTGTTGTTGAATCCTGGTGTTGTCTAGAAACGTGGTCCCAAGTCAAGTTCTCCTCAAGTGGATTCCAGTGAAACCCACCAGGCTCCTGCACCAGATGTGAAAGCCATCTGTTCCACTCACTGGGACTTGACATGCCCATACTTTTTGCACAGATCTTGGTGGGTAGGAAGGAGGTACGGCGGTCTGCAGGTGTGATGGGAAAAATGTGGACTGAAAGAAATATTTCAAAAAAGATGACAAAATAAGATTCAAACGCTTTCCACATCTGGACGTCTTGACCTGACAAAGTTTGCAAAAGGATGATACTTATCACCAAATGCCTGCATGTACGCGTATCCCAGTGAGATTTACAAAGAAGCAGTTGGTCAGTCGGTCCACCACTTTGGTCCAGACTAACAACTGTTTGATGGATTGCCATGAAATTTTGTTCAAGCGTTCATAGATCCCAGAGGATTCATCACTGAGTTCAGTAGTCAGTAGTACATTTTCATTTTTCTGAAAAACATCTCGTCATCATCTGGATGAAATGTGGTGCAGATGTTCATGGTGCTCAGAGGATGAATCCTAGAGAGTTTGGGGATCACTGACTGGACGCTGCAGTGCCACCATGAGGTGGATGTTTAGTAACAATTATTAGATGCGTTGGCATAAAATGTGGTGCAGACATTCATGCTCCCAGAGGGATGAATTGTAATAACGTTGGTGATCCCTTGACTCCTCATTAGCGGCATCATCAGATCAAAATTTTCAATTTGTCCGGTCCTTTTATGACCAAATACCTGCAAAAGCGCTAAAGTTTAGAGCTAATCAGCAAACGTTAGCATGCTAAATTAAGATGGTGATTGAGTAAATGTCATCACTGCGAATATGTTAGCATGCAGACTTGAGCATTTAGCTCAAAGCAGCGCTGAGTCTAAGTACAGCTGGATTAGCTGTAAGTGTGTTCAGAGCAGCAGTGGATGTTTTTACACGACCCTCTGGGTTTGTCAAAGGCTGACGGTCATGTGTTTTTCGGAAAATCTGATGCTTTGCTTTGTAATTTCAGTGTAATCGTAAAACTCGAGAAGCATTTTCAACACGCTTTAGATGACAAAGCTTTTGCTGCACATTTCCAAGTCTCTTGACTTTGTGTAATCACTCCTCAGGGCTACGCATTGCAAGCATTACGACACTGAATCATTCTTCTTAGCTAACAGTGACCAGGGCAGAAAAATACAGCCCAGCCTCTGGCGCCTCATTCCTCTAACAATGTTAAAAAGAAGGTTGAGCCTGATCCCGCCTCACTCGGATTTATTACCTTAACGCCAGTAGCTAATGGTACCCTCATAAAGTAGACTGATACGTACACTCAGCAGCCTGCAGATGATGTTCTTGTAGCCATCTACATTGATGCTGAAGATAGATGGGTGTTGGTCCTGGGTCAAAAAGCATTTCCAGATTTTTGTTTTTCATTTTCTCCGAAAAGCTTTTTGAGATGTAAGGAAATTCAGTCTGCCACACATGCTTTTTTTCTGAAGTTGCTCCCTTTTTCCCAAACAGAGCGTGTATCAGTTTAACACAAAAGGACACCTCAGTACAAGTTCAATGAAGGACACCACTTTCCCAAACAGCCAAAGCACTCGAAGCGGCAGTCCTGTAGTTTCAGGCCAGTCTCTTTAACCTTAAGGTCACTGCTTCTTCAGACCAACATAACACTCTCTGACATCTGAAAATCAATTTAATCTGACCCGACAGTACTTCAGCAGTCTGATGGTGTTGATCAAACGCATCTGGACAAAGAAACAAATGCTCCAGTTTGTTTCCAGTTTTTTTTTTTTTTAACCCAGGACTTGTTACGCACCCACATATCCGAGCTGTGTGATCCTGGCACAGCAGTGAGATGCAGACAAGATTGAGAGTGAAGGTGAGAAATGGATGCTAGCAGCAGCGCCCTGTGTGGAAAGAAAGTGCCAAAGCTGCCATGCAAGACATGCGTAAACCCTGTAATGGAATGTTATGAAAGGGAACGTCACGCCATTAAAATGTGTCTTTAATACAAGTATTTAGCAATAAAAAACGGAGTCCTTAAATCTGCTCTAATCAACATTTCTAATGGGAACAATTGATAAAAGATGTGCAAGAAGAACCAGAAAGGGGTTTTGGTATGACAAACCCAGAGTCTCTTTGACCTCTACGGAGCATTTCAGTGAATCTGAGCTCTTTGTTTTATATTGTTTTGGCCCACAACATTACTGTTTCACTCCCTCAGCTCGCATGACGTTGTCTTTGGCCGGCAGGCAGCTGTTACAACCCCGATTAACCCTCTTTTATCTAACAGGCCGGCACCAAACAGCAGACAGAAGAAGCTAGTGACTAGCTGGTGAACACCGTGAAGTGTTCCTTTAACCTTTAGTTAATGTCTTCTGTGAATGTAGATAACCAACTTCTTGTTAACAAGTTCACAATAAGCACTTTGTCAGCTGAAAATATCCAGTTTGCAGTTTCTTTGCTGCCCCAAAGTGCCCAAAAAACCCAGATTAATACTGCGTTAAATATTCAAATGTGCACCATACAGTAAAGTGCCTGTTTCAGAGATTTGTGAGTCTATGTTAGAAATGTCGTTGAGTCACTCGGGCTCTTCTGTGCGGCTTTAACCGTCCATAATTCTTCATATTTTAGGATCTTATCCCGTCATTCCACACAAAACGCCTTTCAGCAGATAAACTGGTAACTTCATGTCAGATTTATGGAGTGAGAATGGGAAAACGTTAAAGCGGAGGTGCCTCATGCTTGTTTTTGTTCACCACCGTTGATTTAAAGCCCCTTTAAAAACGACTCATGACTTGTGCAAAGTATAACAGATTTCTTGTTTTTGTTAGAATACAGGATGCATAATTGGTGTAATATCTTAAGTCCTCCCATAGTACTTGTTTTTGTGATGTATGGTGGATAAATTGAATTTAGGTGTGTTTACCCTCCACGAGAGCAGACTAATAGATGAAGTACATCAGCTGTTTATTTCCATTCTAGCATGTAGAAACCCTGCTGCTATACATCCTCTTCGTGTCATCGTACCTTCTCCCTTGTCCATCTCCTCCCTCAGCCGTCCTCTCTCTCTGGCAGCCAACCACCTGACAACACAACAAGTATTTCTCCAGATGTGTGTGTGTGTGTGTGTGTGCGTCCCCTCTGACACCACAGCTGTCCACCCACCACTGCCGCTTATCTGTGTGCACGTGTGTGATTCTGTGTTTGTGTGTGAGTGTGTCAGTAAGTCAGTGTCCCGTGGTGAGAAAATAAAATGGCGATCAGCAGTGGGAGTTAAAAGTTCAGACTAAGCATTCCATTACATATAACGTATCAGACCCGAGAGACTATCGCACACTGGAGCCAAGTGTGTGGACTGTGCTCTGTTTGCGGCTCAAGTTAATAGCTGAGGTGTGCAGCATTTAGCTCCAGAAATGCTTTAGATTTAGAGAGAAATTTAAAGTCAACGGCTACGCTAGCGGCTCCCTGGCACTGTACGATGACAGTGCTAACTTGCTGATGTTAAGCTCGTTATGTTTACCACCATTATCATCTGACCAGACGTCCTTTAGCTTTGTGAGAAAGTTGCAGCCCTGTACATGCATTTGAAAGCTACTCCAGTGGTGCAGCAAAAACGTTGAATGCATGCATGGGCACATTCAACAAAAAAGGCACAAGTCGTAAAGTGGAATCTCTGCGCAGTGTTTTGGCATCTGAGAAGCCTTCAGACTCACAGATATTCACTGGACTTCCTCGATTGATCGCAGCACGCCCCCCTTGCACAGGGCTGATTCTGGTCTGAACATCCACTTAGTTTAGCCTGTTAGCATACTAACACTTGCTGCTTAGCGCCAAACACAAAACACAGCTGAGGCTTGTGTAGAGAATCTGACGGCACTAGATGAAGGTGAAGGGATCACCAAATGTCTGTCTCAGATTTTATGGCTCGACACTAAACAGTTGCTTGAACATTTCACTTAAAGCTTCAAATGTGAACCTCATGGTGGTGCCAGGGGGAAAGTCAGGGGATCACCAAAGTCAATAGCATTCATCCTCTTGCGAACATGACTGTTAAAATGAAATTTCACGGCAGTCCATCCAATAGGTTTGGGGATATTTTAGTGTTGACCCGAATGGTGGACCTCTGTCTTCAATCTAAATGTCAAATCTACACCCTAATTCAAAATGTAACAGAGCCTTTATGTATGTTATTAGCGTGTGCCAATGATAACACACACTCTTATTACTGTGCACCCACTGACCGGGTGGAGCGAGAGACAGACAAATGCTTTGTATTGTTTTCAGAGTTGTTTATGTGACTGTGCGCACATGCAGACGTAAGACAGCAAACTTTACTGAGTGTCCGTGACCCCATTTGCAAACCCATTCTCTTCAGTCGAAAAACTGCGCACAATAGCACATGACTAAGAACAATACAGCTCTTTATTCAAAAATGCTCTTTCGCCGTTCACTTCAGCTCCTCGTTCAGTGCGTTTGTCGTTGTCTCGCTGTGTTATTGAAGAGAAGAAAAGCAAGTTCTTGAAAAACGATTTCACGACAGGATCACATCACTGTTTGCTTAAACACCACGACTCCTTCCTCGTCCGGATCTGACCTCACCGAGTAAGTGAGAATGAAAATTAGTTTTCTTTGAGCCAGAACACAGCTTCGTCCAAATGCGAATATTCAGCTCAGTCCAGGGGATGAATGAATCACACTGAATCTATTAAGACTTTTAGGCCGATGACAAGGGGAAATAACCAGCTTCACAACATTCCCCTCAGTTAGAAGGTGGTGAAGGGCACCATTTCCTTGTGGTGTCACACAATTTCATCAGACATAATACAGTTTCATTGTCTGTCATAACTGAGTTGTCTCCTGGTGGTTTTACTCAAAAAAGACATGACGGGTGTTCCAGCGCAAAATGGAAAAGTGTAACTGATATTCCAAAATAACGTCTTTATTTAGCAGTCCTCTGACTGCCGCGTGTTGAAATGAAGACCTGAGTGGAGCAAAAGCAAGACAAACAGAACAATCTTCAAGATTCAACAATAAGATCAGCATATTTAAAGCAAAATGGCTAAACTGAAGATGATTGCTGCCAGGTGGTCACTCAGGTTAACCTTACTGACCTCTTGCTGAAAACACTCAGGCACATTGCTCCTGTGTTGCCATCTAATGGACATTTATGCTTACTGCAGTTGGATCCCAGTCAAACTTGCTTTCACGACCGTTGATTCCCTGCCAGTGTACTTTTTATCCGTCTTGGACAAAGAACATGACCTCAGGTTCATCATCCACCATCTAAAACATACAGCTTCCAGCGCATACGTGTCATTAAAAGTGCCACAGTTTGTTTTAACTGCGAGTCAACCATCTTTTTGTTGGATCTCTGGTCAGTTCTTTCAATAAATAGGTAATATTTGACTCTTCATCTGGATGAGCTTTAACTGAGCTTTATTTAGATTCAGCAAAAAAAATAAAAATCTTCAGATTATAAAACAATATTATTGCAGTAAGCCACACTTCAGTGAAAATGTCAGGTCATGGCAGTCAGCCAATGTTGGGGAGGATAGCAATGTTTTTCTTCTTTTCTGTGTGTGTGTGCATGACACTCATCACAAACATGATCCCACTAATCCCATTATAACACTAGACGAGCATTCTAGCCTCATCAAGGGATGAGATGATGATGGTTTCAGCCAGCTGGTGGGCTAGCTGATGAAGATCGCCGTCGTCGGCTGTCCGGTCTCGGTTTTCGACACTCAGGGCCCAGTCAATGATGTGGCATGAAAGAGCCTCCGCGAAATCCTCCATGGCTCCATGGTGAGGTCCTCCTTCAAAATAGTCTGTCAAATCATCTGGGGGCAGCGATTGCATCAGATGCTCCATTAACTCCACCCGGGGGTCATGGGCGGTGCTGTCTAAGTCATCCTCGTTGTCCTTTGGGGTTGGTGGAGGAGGTGAAGGCAGGAAAACCTTTGCCAAGCCTCCTTTTAGCTTCCTGGCGAAACTGTGTCTGCTCCTCTCAAGCTCAGGGAGGAGAGGCGTGGTCGGAGGGGCGTCGGGGTAGTCGAGGGATCCCATGACGGGGAGCCCTGACTGGGGCAGAGGTTGTTGACAGTGCTGGGTGTCTTTGGAAGTCTGGATTTCTTTGCCTGTTTCCATCTTTGTACCTACGTCCAAAAAGTCTCCTTCGCTTTCAGACTGGTCCATGAAGGGCAGATCTTCAACGTGTCCACCATCCACCCTTACCGCAGCTGATCTTGAACTCTGGAAACCCTCAGTGATTTGACCTCCACACACTTCCCGTAGAGCTACCTCAATCACTGCTGAGGCTAAGCCTTCGGCTAGCATCTCCTGGTTTTGATTAAATCTGGACATCTTAAAGCCAACTTCAGGTTCCGCAGTTTCCATTTGGCTTATAAATGACTGGATAATGTTGTTGGTCATATTTTGGGCAAACTTCTCAAGAGCCCCATTGTTTAGATGGCTTCTCTCGAGGCCTTCAGAAACACCAAAGTTTTCCGGAGAGGGCTCTGGCACCCTTGGATCTGCACTCACTGCCTGCATTGGATCCTGTGGGGATAAAGCAATAATATTAGTCAAAGTAAAGGAAGTATTGTTTTTCCTGGAGCCTTTTTTTGCACCAAGAAAATGGCAAATACCAGGACAGAAAAGAGTCCAAAGATAGTTTGAGGAGCTGCCTTGTTCCTATAATTAGTTCATTTTTGTATTTTTATTAGACGATTGCTTGCCAGCATGTTCAGTTAAAGCTAGGCAGTACATGAGTATTGCCCCTAAATGGTGCGGCATTTCCCTCTTAGTCGGTGCTCTATATTAGTCGCAGACTGTTTTAGATTAGAAGTACATATGATACAAATTGACAGAATGTCATACTTTGTGTAGCAGCAAAAGAGAAAGTAACCAGGCCTGTAAAAATAGAGAAAGAAAACACGGGGACACAAAGAACAAAAAGTCCTGTCTGAAGCCTCAGATGGAAAGTAAGATTGAGGCCTCGACCACAGCCTGTCACCCTGGGAGCTGCCAGCCAGCCAGCCAGCCAGCCAGGACTTGATGGGCAGGAAGTTTGGTTTGGTATTAGATTAGACCAAAAACTGTGCTGACGTCCACAGCAGCAATCTGACATTTCTTTAAACACGGGTTGTACGCATCTGCAGTTAATTGAGAAAGAGCTTTATTTCATCATTGCAACTTGAAGTTGTGAAAACAAAAAATGGAGCAAAGCAAATGTTACATGAAAAGTAATGTGCTGTTGATCTCTGCTGCATTTGTGAAAGGACACATCTGTATCCATTTGATCACAATGGAAAAATGCCTGGACGGACACATGAACACTTGAAAGTAGCCTTTGTTTCGCTAAGCTTGATTGAGAAAGCAGGAGTTTTGGTTTTCATATCCAGTGAAGGAGTCTGTGAGTGTGTCAGTGCAACAAGTTATTTATAGGAAACAAATGGAAAGTCACACAGCTACCATTGCTCTCCAGGGCATGGACTCACAAAGCTGTGTTGATATGTTTTTAACTGCTGTTTTAGGCAGTCCAGTGAATTAAGTCCAGACTTTATTCTGCTCTGGGATTCTTGTAAAGGAGTTTTCCAAATCAGCTCTTTCCCACGAGTGTTAATGGAATAGTTCACATTTTAGGAAATACATTTATTTGTTTTCCTGCTGGGGGTTAGATGAGAAGATCAAGATCTCATGCAGACATGAGGTATTGTTTTATTTTTATATTTTTTTTATAAATAAATAAGTAAATTTACATGTTTGAGATGATCAGTTTTATTTACTGCGTCGTACATTTTCAGTTTCACATTTAGCAAGCTAGCATTAGCATTAACAGAACTTGGCTAACATAGAAGTAATCACTTACTAACATTTGTGTTTTGTTTCAAAGGTTACACAGGTTGTGAAACTTCATCTTACACGCAGACAAAATGCATTGTCATCAAATATTAAGCTCCTGAAAATATGTTTCCCCTCTTTGTAGCCAAACCTTGCTAACGTAGGTTGTAGTTTAGGATGGTTTCTGCTAGAGAAACTAGATAGGCAGATGAGAAACAGTGAGAACGTAATGTGAAAGTGAAGAAAGCGTCTTTAGTGACTTCCTGATCTTCTTTGTTTCAACTGCAGCGACTTTGCTTCAACTATGACTGCTGTGAAATGACGGACATGGACTTCAGGGTTAGCATTTTATAGCCACCTTGCTATCAAAATGACCTTTATCTTACATGTGATAGATTGAATGACAAAATGTGACTCCAATCAGGTTTTTGAGATGGAGCGTATGCCACGTGGAGTCTAACGATGTCTTTCCCAAATACATGCATACTGTCTAAGCTCCTTCTTCTTGGAGCCAAAGCGAATAACGCCTATAACGTGACTGACAGCAGAGCGCCGTTCCTCCGGCTAACCCTCGCCTCTTAGAGTGAGCTTAGAATGGACGGAGCCCAGAGAGGAGGAGAAGATAGAGAATATAGCGCAGATGTGGAACAAATTACAGTTGAAACGAAGAATGTTTTCTCTTAGCAATCTGGTTCAGACATCCTGATGGGCAAAGCAGTGTTTGTACGAGAGGAGGATGCTTCCTCAAGGCTTTAGTCCTCATGTTCTCATGTTACACAATGCTGTCTAAACAGCGTCTGTTGGTTATGACAGAACTTTCTCATTTGATCGCACCTCGCTGACAGCAACATCCAGACAGAGTTTCTTCATGGTGCTCACAGCAAGCGGCGCAGAGGCCGCTCGCTGTGTTGCAAAATAACCTCTGAAATGCAATGACCTTTTATGAAAACTGGGCTTCTTCCACGTCCATTTTCAGCACTTTAAATGAAATGTGACAAATCCACAGAAACAGCCTTCTGTTTCCAGTTATCAAGTTACCAAAACTATTTTCACAATGACTTTTTGTTTTTCCCTGTTTTAAGAAGTTAGCTAACCTTTGTTAGCCTGAGAAAGACTTGACAGATTAGACCAGAGATTTAACACTGCAAAGCATATAAAACTGACAAGAACGTGGCAAAAAAACCTGCTTTTTAAGATTTATGAAGTATGGCAGGTCAAAAGGGTAACGTCTGATTTACTGTGCCTGGAAAGACACAGAGTACATTTTGAGTGCCAATTGGATAAGATTAAAGACAAAAGTTACATACATGTGCTGCAAAACATGAAAAGAAGATACAGGAAGCATCAGGCAGCGTAGACCAGCTTACCAGTCAGTGGCGGGGCGATGGTTCGCTGTTTGGTGGCTCCTCTGTGACTGAGTTCATGCGGAAATGGTTTGACAAGCGAGTTTCACTCACTTCCTGTGTGCGTGTGCATGTGTGTGTTCGTGTTTGTGTGTGTGACTGAGAGAGAGACAGAGAAAGGCAGAGGGAGTGTTGTTTGTGGTGGTCTCCCCCATCGAGATATGAGCAGATGACAAATGCATCTAAATCATGAAGACCTTCACAGGGTTTACAGACAATCTGCCTCTTCTTTGCCTTTGTTCATGAGATCCAAATGATGAAGAGGGGAAGAAGAGGAGGAGATGATTGGCTGAGGAAGAGGAGAAGACATGGAGGAGGTAAAGCTTCACAGATTCAGACCAGTATCTTGGCCAGATTGTATTTTTTTAAACAGTTTATTAATGGTTTTCCTTCAGTTTGGTGCACAACAGCCAGACTAGTTCAGTGGTTCAGGAAGTATTCAGATCCTTTACTTAAGTAAAAGTACGAATACCACACTGTGAAAAATACTCTACTTTATTGTACTTTAAGTATTGCAAGTAAAAGTAGTCAATGCAGAAAAATTTTAGTAGCTTTTTGTAGGTTTTGAAAGAAAAAGTTGGAGCAGTTAAATGTAGTCTAACAGGAAGTATAAAGTGTCATGAAAAGAAAATACTCAAGGTACAAGTACAAGTATCCCTTATTATATACTTATTTACATTCCACCACTGGCCAATTTCAACATTCCCACATACCGATTGGTTCTCTGTGATGCATTACATCCATGACCCTGAATTTAAACCCCACGCATGCTGATTCAGCAGCTCCGACCAAATCCGAAGAATTATAAAACCATTCCTCCAGCTCAGATGGAGACACGAGGAATCTGGATAAACTGCTCTCATATGGAGGCTTTTTGTCTTGGATGAGGACAGCGGGGAGGGGAGATGAAATAAAAGCAGTGTTGTGAGATGATATCTCTCTGCAGACTTCATTAGAGGCCAGGCTGCACTGGCCTCGGAGCTGCGTTACAGTCTGAAAATAAAGTGAACGTGGGGTGAATATCGGAATGGAACGAGCCCCGGGACTGTTTTTCTGATGAGCTTGTTCATTCTGTTCACATGTGAGTGAAATGAGGGATATTTACTGACTCTGGAGTTGAATATTGTGTCCAGAGACACTTAATAGTGTGATTAGAGGGCGTATTCAGAGATGACATCGTGCTGTGCAGCATCAAAAGTAATCCATCTAAGATTTATTTTGTTCTCTTAACAAGACTGAGATACACTTTATGGCGCCTATTCCCATTATTCATCCAAGAATCAAAGATGCCCCTCCCAGACTGATGGCAGCTGGTTGGATGTTAGCTGCCAGCTGTCCTGCCCTCTGGGTGCATAAATGTCATCCTATTATCCAAACTGTTTCTGCGCTAACTCTGTGTTGTGGGCCCCAGAAGGCCCAATGTGCTCTTTCTGCTCCAGTTCAGGAAATACTTATCTTTGTGTCAGTGAGCTCATTGCTCAACATGATCATGGTCATTTCAGTCTTGTGTGGCTGCCTGAGGGGAATCATGACATGCATGACACAAGCGAACTGCAAACATGAAAAGTGTACCCTCAGACTTAGAAGATCTGAAACTTTGCACTCATGCACATTCAGTTTCTTTAGAGATGTTAACTGGGGAAGCAGCTGATATCAGACTTTCAGTTGTATCACACTGAAATCATACTTGCTCTCATGGAGCTTCCAGTCACCTCTCAGGAGATAGAAGTCGCTCAGTTATCATGATTGATCAATATCATGCAATTTCTACGATATAAGACCTTGAATCAAGATACCATAATACCAGTTATTTTGCAGAGCATTCACAGTGGCTTATGCTATAGTTTATTTTGATTTAATTAAAATCAGATGTGGGTCTACAGTGATCACATGAATGCTTTTAAGTTGTAGTCTTGAGACATCATGTTTTGTTTCCTGATATGACTGAAGTCCGTTATTCACCTGGAGGAAATTGTTGCACCAAAAGTTTCCATGCATTGTAAAATATTATTTTACAAGGTGAATTCAAATACGCATAGACAGTAAAATTATAGCAGAAATGCATGTAAACATATCTGAATAAGACTTCCTGCTCGTGTTTGAGCATGCGCACTAACGTACACAATCCATGTCACGTGAATGATTTTTAATGTCTGCACTGAAGAAAACATCCGTGAGACCCTCAGCGTTTAAACTGCTATTGGTTGCTAGGATGTTTGAAAAATCTACACGCTCCTCCTTCAGGGTTCGTTGGGTAAATCGGAGGAAACGGAGGTGGGCGGACGTCATTTATACAAACCCAGCTTGATTTAATGAAAGGATTTTGCTTAACTAAATCACACACTTACTCAGTTCCATGAAACAACATTGAAATATAACCGTGTTCGTGTATAATGAGTTATTTTAACGCTTCTGCTTGGGTGAACAAAAACTCCACATCGACGTACCGGGCGGAGCCGCTTATTGAACAAACGCCCCCTAGCAACAGCATCCCTAGCGGCTTCCTGATTGGTCCGCCGGCTCAAATTCCAGCCAATGACACTGAGGCGCAGCAGATTTGGATCCGCAGCTGAAACACTTTTGTTTGAGCTCTCGTCCGAGAAGCAATACAGGAAACCTGGACTGTTTACAACAGTGAAACAAGCTGTTTGCGCCATTTCTCGACCCCAAATAAGCGACGGAGTCAAACCAGCAGCACCTGTAAAACACGGTAAGTCAAAACAGCTTGTTTTAGCTTGATATTTTGGACGTAGAAGCGGTTCACGTGGGGAAACTCCACCCAGCAGACACACAGATGCGTAACGTTAAGCTAACGTTTAGCTACTCCTGTTACTACAGCTAGCTAACACTGCTAACTGCACAGCAACACGCCGCCTTTTTTGGGTTTTTAAAACCAACCCGACAGTTTTTCTGTCTGTCTTCGCAAAGCAGATCCCAGCGCAGCCGCTGCAGACTTTGTTTTGAGGGGATAAAGGAGCCAGCCATGCCTTTACCGAGGGGGAAAAAACCCACAGTGACCGGTGGGAGCAAGATACCCAAGCTCACTGCAACAGCCACCGAGAACCAGGTAAGAGGCGTGTTCGTGTAAATGGCAGAGGAAAGGCTGTAAACAAAGCAGCCACTGCACCAGCAGCAGCAGCCTGCAGGAGTGCATGGCTTAATCCAGCGAGACCTGTGCTAAAATGCAACCATCATCTTCCTTTCTGCAGCCTCTGCATGCACATGATTTGTGAGTGATAGGTGTGTTTTCAGGTGTCCTGTTTTCTTGTTGCAGGAGGAAGGCCCGCAGGTGAAGAGGTCCTCCTCCCCTCCTCACGGAGCCCCTAAGAAGAGGACTGCTTTTATTGATATCACTAATGTAAGTCTTCGTGGAGTGAACAGCAACTCTGGGTCAAAGCCAGATAAACATATGAGACGAGGCAGCTGGACTCGGAGATGGAGACACTTTGTCCACAGTAGGCAAAAAGTCTGCTCGTGCTCTGATCCCTCCCAGCATGATTATAAAAGCTTCATGTTTTTGGCTTCATGAGTGGGGGGCGTTTGATATTTCTCTTTTAAGTCCTGATGTCTGCCATGCTTGGCTTCATTTTATCCAGTTGCATAACAGCTGCCGGGCGTTTTGACAGCATTTGTCAGCATGATGCTACCATATTAATCATAACACTGACAACCTGGCAGCCCTTTGTAGTATCTTTAGTAGTTATGATGACATGTTGATGGTGGTCTGGTGGTTTTTCTGGCGGCGTAGCTGAGCAGCTGGCCTTAAAGCGAACATGTGAGCGTCCCGATTCAGTTGTTGCGGAAAAGCGTCACGTGTACGTTGTTGTTTTTGTTCACTCTAAAGCCACAGCGATGCACGAACAATAGGCCCGGGACACGGTCAGGTGTACGGTCTACGAGGAGAGAGCGCCATTTGGTCAACACCTGTGTTTCACCTAGATGTACTTTTTTATATGCTGCACATAATACAACAAAGCATTTGGTGTCCACGTCCTTATGTCCGTTCTGTCAGCATAATGTTTGTGTTTTTCACCTGCAAATATTCATCATGTTTGAAATGTGCTCCAAAAACACACACAGTAGCTGCACTTGTTTTCAAAATGTAGACCCGGAAAGTGCTTCAAAAGTCAGTCAGTGTGCTGCAGAGCTCTTTACTTAAGTCCTCTGTCATATCTGATTCTGACAAATACGCTCTCCTCGTAAACCTTGCAGGTTTGAGTTATTGTCTGAGAGCGATGCTGTCAGGCTGCTTCACTCGCTGCTCTCTGAATACAGAGCGAGCGTCGCTGAGCTCTGGACCATCTCCCAGCGAGCGTTGTCTTTGTCAACAGCCCGGCAGCAGCGGCAGCTTTGGGTCCTGCGGCACTGTGGCGGGGGTCAAACCAGGGTCTGAACTGGAATACCAGTGTGGTGAAACCACACACCTCCTCAGTGACTGTGTCCTGTATTGATGGATGCAGAGCGCTTAAATCTGTGTGATTTAAGACGACAACCAACAGCTTTGGACTAATTCCACATTAACAAAACGCAGTTTTCGTATGGAAATTCTCTGCGTTACTGTATTGTTGAACACTACTGGGCTTCAGTGTATCTGTGTATGTCCCTGCTGGCCACCGTAACATAAGTTAAAAATTAAATCTTACACTTAACCCTTAAAAGCTCTCCGTAAAATAGCGGCTGGGATGGAGCATTGTTTTGAAAGGCGAGGTAACTTGGAGGATGAGGAGGAGCGAATTACAAAGATCAGCAGCACTTCCTCTGCATCAACATGCGGACACACCTCGCACTTGACTAAACCTGACATTAGACACCGACGTTATGGTGTTGGTAAGCAAACATGTGGCTTTGGATAACTTTCTACTTGTGTTTGTTATAACTTTACAGTTTTATCTGCCCATTAATGAGCACTGTCGTGTTACTCTGCTGCAGTGGATGGGTTCACCACTCAATGTCACTGCCCTTATTCTGCTCTCGCTGCAGATTAAGGTCGTTTATTTATCACTTATTTTTGTCGTTGTTTGGTCGTTACCGTTAGCTGTTTTAAGCCATTAGCCTCTTTGCTATGGCACAGCTAAGTGTTCAAAGACGACAACAAGATGATAAAGACTCCATCAAGAACAGACCTTTTGGTCACAGGGAGTGAAATCATCATTTTTTTGTGACAATATTGTGGTAGTTTGGAGTTTACGTTGGAGTACTTAGATGAACCTTAATGACCAAACGTGGCTTTGCTTTTGTAGGGTTTGCTGTGAAGGTGTATCTGCGCTGTGTTGTGACTCTTCTACATGACTGGGTGTAAAACTAGCCCCATGTTTGCTTGTTTCTCCTCACAATCACTGAAGCCGTGGAGTGAGCCGGGTAGTACAGAGGTTTCCGGCGCTGATGTGTTGATACCACTCTTTGACATGGATGTTTGTTATTGTGAAGGAGAAACTGAGGTGCTTTCGGACACAGCTGATGATTGAAAAATAACCTCAGTTTGACTGTATTCACAGGCTCATAAGGTCCAGATCAGTCTCCCAGGGAGGAAGAAGGCCACTGCGAAGAAGCAGGCTAAGAAAACAAGCAGCGCCTCTGTGCCGGCGCAAAATCAAGCCAACCTGCAGAAGTAAGGCAGCCATGTTTTCCCTCTCACTGTTTACTCCCTCCAGACTTCAGTTCTCCGGTTTCTCTTTAACTTGCTGCCTCTCCCTCTGCAGGTCTTCGTCTGTGAGCTCAGAGGAGACGCCCGCCAACAAAGACAAGGCCGAGGAGGAGAAGGAAGAGGAGGCGCAGGAGGATGTAGCAGCTCCAGCTGAGGAGCTGGTGGCCTCTGCGCCCCCTGCTGCCCGTGAAGTGCCAGCACACCTTAAGAAACAAGCTGTAAGGAGACTAATAGAGCCACAAAGGAGCTTCTGAGCGGTACACGTTGTGTCCTCCTCCTTACTCATCTCCCCTCCACCTTTCAGATCCCAGAGGAGTTTGACATCGACTCTGAAAACTCGGAGGACTGTTACATGTGTCCGGAGTACGCCAAGGACATCTTTGACTACCTCAAACAGAGAGAGGTGAGCAAACAGAAACACGGTTACGGACTCCCAAAGGAGCTTGAATGTTGAATTAAAAAGGCAAACTTGGGGAGAAGATCTGACTGCAGATCTGTTTTGGTCTCGTCTCTCCTCTGTGGCGTGCAGGAGAAGTTCGTCCTCAGTGACTACATGCACAAGCAGCCCAGCCTGAACCCCGAGATGAGGGCGATCCTGATCGACTGGCTGGTGGAAGTGCAGGTGGGGTTTCCTGGTCGCCTGTCATGCGTTTGTATGTGTGTGAACTTGTGTTGATTAGAAAATTCAAGGGTCTAAAGTAGGTTTCAAGTAAAATAGTTGGTAATTAAAGCTCCAGGAGGTTCAAATAAACGGGAATTTTGGAGCGCGTAATTAGGAAAATCAAAAGAACACTTCTGTTGCAGCTCAGCTGGACGCCAGCAGCTGAATTAGAGCAAAACGAACCATTTTTCCCCGCTCTTCTGTGTTTGTGCAGCATGTTGACTCGATTCCGCTTCATGTGCTTGTTTAGGAGAACTTCGAGCTGAACCACGAGACCTTGTACCTGGCTGTCAAGATGACAGATCACTACCTGTCCCTGACTCCAGTCCACAGGGAGATGCTGCAGCTCGTCGGCTCCACCACCATGCTCATCGCCTCCAAGTTTGAGGCAAGGACGCGCAGCGTGCACTTCAGATCAGATCAGAGTTTGAGCTCAGGGCCCAGCTGCATGAAACCACTTTGGCTGAGGCTGTCTTTAGATTTCAATCTGAGGATGCTTTAGAAAAGGATGCATAAATTCACCATAAGGACGAATGTGCTGCTAGAAGGTCCTTTGTAAGAGTTAAGAGACCCACACCAGTCTGCTCAGTTTGTTAGAGAGTCCAGATTTGACATCGCTAGCTAGCCAAACATAAAAATAATTCCATCATACACTGACATTGTTGAAACTCACAGGTTTTTGCTTGAAACTTACACTTTTTTCATAATATTATGTATTCTCATTTCTGTCCAGTCTGTTTGTTGTCCATCTTGGAGAAGCTAGCTAACACTGACAATAACGCTGTCAAGTAACGTTAATGTTGGCTACCACGAAAGCTTCAGTCTAAGCAACCGAAGAGGCTTCCTGTTTATGCACAAATGCTCGTTTTCCTTGACTCGGCCTCACGTTTTATTTTGGCGGCCCCGCAGGAGCGCAGTCCGCCGTGTGTCGACGACTTCCTCTACATCTGCGATGACGCATACAAGAGGGAGGAGCTCATCTCCATGGAGACCAGCATCCTGCAGACGCTGTCCTTCGACATCAACATCCCCACCGCCTACCGCTTCCTCAGACGCTATGCCAAGGTGTGTGTTGTGAGTGCGAGGTGGGCAATTTAGCGGCTGCAGGACTTTGACGTCCCCCCCGCTGAGCGTTTCCTGTGTTGTCTGTGCAGTGTGTGAGCGCCGGCATGGACACGCTGACTCTGGCTCGGTACTACTGCGAGATGAGCCTCATGGAGATGGAGATGGTGTCGGAGAGAGGCTCGCTGCTGGCCTCAGCCTGCCTGCTGATGGCGCTGGTCACCAAAGACCTGGGAGGATGGGTAGGTCCCGCACACCTCTGCTGTTTCCAGCTCGTGGTTTCTTTCCTTTGTTTACGCTCTGGTCTGACCGCAGGCTTTTAGCTCTCTGTTTAGCTGCCAGAGTTCACCAGATTGTTTGACTTGGTACATCTGGTTTTTGGTGTAAAATTTTTAGCATTGCTGTCAAATTTCAGGAAACAACTTGCTGTACTGCAACCGACTTCAAACCAGAAGGGTTTTGATGTCAGCCAGGTGTTTGTCTTTAAGCCTCTCCCTCCAACAGTGATTCATACACCACACAGTTGTGCCGCAGAAATGTTTTTGGGAAACTTTATTACGGCTGTTTAAAACCAAATGGTTGTAGTTACTCCAGCTCGGTAACAACACAAACCTGCGGTGTGTTTTCACACAACGCAGTGAGATCAGACCGCCAGCTGCTTACCCTCACAGATAATCAGTTAACCTTGTGCTGCTCGTTAGCGAGCCAGTGCGGCGAGCCGGGCAGAGAAACGCTCCTGAAGCTGACTCACTGGATGATGGTCAGACACAGGCTAGAGAGGTCTCACTCTGACGGTATTTCCCAGCACCACAAACCTCACGTGTGCTGCCCTCCGCTGTTTTTTATTAATGCTTCGGTTCATCTACTGATTCAGACCAGAGCAAACGAACCATAGGAGTGAAAGCGCTCCTCGCCTTTTGATTGACGATGTCTCAGGAACTGTTCGCTGTGGAGGTGAAAAGGCTCCAGTTTCAGCTCTCGGCTGAAGTCCTGCACGAAGAGCCAGACTGCAGTCCAATTTAAATGTAAATTGTTTTTCTCTGTAAATGTGAGTTATCATTGCAGCGGCGGTACAAAGCATGGTGGGTAATTTCATGCCACTCCTGGGCTCCAGAATCAGCTCCTGTGCTGTTTTTCACAATGTAGAGACGATCATGTTTATGTAGCATATTGGAAACTGCGGAGGTGAAGTAATGAAACCCAAACAGCTTTAAGGACTCAGCGTGGCGACATGTCCTGTGAGCAGCAGTACAAATGTCCCTCTGCTTTCTCTCGTCCTCCAGCGTCCCATACTTCAGTTCCACACGGGCTATCAGACGTCGGATTTGGCGCCGCTCGTAAGGAAGCTCTACCTGATGCTTTTAGCTCCTCCTGACGATAAACTTGCAGCGGTCAGAAACAAATACTCACACAGGTAACTTACCTGAAGACATCCGTCCCCCTGATGCAGGTGCTGTGGATGAAACGGTTGAGATTGTTAACGGGTTTTCTTTGGTCTCTTTCAGGGTGTTTTCAGAGGTGGCGTGCCTGCCGTTGGTCAACATTGACGTTCTGGAGAAAGCTTTGTCTCAGTGACATTTCAGCTCCCCCCTCCCCAAAAAATAAAATCCTGCCAGTCTAAACGGCGTGAAAATATTTAAAAACTTCCCTCAAACCTGTATATAAATTGTTAATAAGTTGAATATTTATACACGTAGTCTATTCTGCCTTTTATATAATATTGAAAATTAAGAATGGAGTTCCAGTTTGTGATGGAAAACAGTTTGGATGTTGGCATTTATTAAGCCAGTTTTTTTATGTTAAGGTTGCTAATAATGACTTATTTTACCGTTACTTGTTTTGGCATTCATTTTATAGCTTTTTATAAGAGGATAAAAGAGAAGAAGTGAATTCATTAGTCAAATGTGAGCCCCTCTGTGAGTGTGTAGAGTTTTAAAACGTGTGCGGTGAGAGGTTAGCGCTTTGTTTTACTAATGAATTATGCAGCAGGAACACGTTTTATAGGTTGTTGTGTATTGCTGAAGTTAGCCAGGAAGCATGTACGTGTTTTCACATGTTGTACAGTGTTTATCATGTTAATATTGTGCTAATTATTGTATTATAAGACGATTGGATGATGCTTTGCTATTTTTAAATGGCTGTCATGCATACTCTTAAAATAAAGATGTTCGTTTTTTTTCTATGTGTTTCATAAAATCCATCCATTATCTATACCGCCTATCCCTTTCGGGGTTGCGGGGGACTGGAGCCTATCCCAGCTACAATGGGCGAGAGGCGGGGTACACCCTGAACCGGTCGCCAGCCGATTGCAGGGCCACATACAAGGACATTCACACTCGCACTCACACCTACGGACAATTTAGAGTCACCAATTAACCTAATGAGCATGTTTTTGGTCTGTGGGAGGAAGCCGGAGTACCCGGAGGTGTTTCATAAAATATTCAGTTTAATTGTGCTTCCTTGTCTGGTTCATGACGTGTGGTTTTACTGTGCGGCCACCAGAGGTCAGTAGTGCACCATGTCCCACCAGACCCAGCCTCCCCTCTGCAGTGGCTGCCTGCTGCCTCTCTCAGCCCTAATTTAAGTATTTCTGACATGAGATCAGTTTGGCTCTCAGTGATATTTGTTCAGCAGGTACACTGGAACCGTTTGAGGCTATTGTTGATTCTTTAATAACTTTGTCTAATTGAGCTTGAATGTTCATGCCTGAAATAGTAACTGCACATAAAATCCTGAGTTTCAGGAGCATTTTCTAGCTGTTTAGTGTTATATATACTACTAAATTGGCCTTAAGTCATGAATTTTGCCAAAAAGGTATTGAAGACAGCACTGAGTAAAGGAACAGCAGCTGAAGTGTCCATCTGCTGACACAGGATACGTTCAGGAACAGCATTGAGCTGTAGGTCACCTACCTTTGGTAGCATGTTGAGCTCATACAGATAATCAGACTGTAGCTGAAGATGGATTAATTAAATGTATTAAAGTTAAAACTGTGCTTTGCAAATGAACTTTCCTTGCTCTGATGGTTAGCAACTAGCTATTTCTTACCTTTTGTGCAAGGTCTACTTTTGTTTATTCAAATGTATTTATTTTTCCGTCACTTCCAACAAAAATCAAACTGGATAATGTAAATGTGGTCGCTGGAGGCCATTTCTTTGCTGAATCTGGGCCATCGGTGGTCCTTCTAAAGGATTTAAAGTGACGTTGGTTACGGTGATGTCACCTTTTCTCCCCTCGGCAGTTTCAGACGGGACAAAATGAACAAGAGAAGATGAAATGCACTCCAGTGTGGAACTAAATTAAAGCAATCCACTCTTTAATGCTCAGACCTGTTTGCTTTTTCGTTTTGTTTAAATGACATTTTACTTTGCTGGTAAGTTAAAGTGTTGGGTTTGTAGCCAAACTTTGACAACTTTATATGATCAAACCGTCTCATGAGACTTCCCCCTCAGATTCCTCAGATGATCACAGGCGTAGCAGTTGGCTTCCTCCTGGTCTTTGGGGGTTTTGTAGAGATCGATAAGTTGACCAGGTGGCAGCTCTGATCCTGAAGTTCCCCCCTTAGGCTGCCATTCTACAAAACGCTTCTGTGGCTGCGATTGACAGCCTCCATGAGGAGGGCAGAGGTGTGGAAATTGATTTTGTGATCTCAGACGGAACTGGGACAGACTGGATCTGAGCTCAGAGTTTCACCGTTGACCGTGACGAAGTCTACCTTTTGAGAACTTTCTCTTGTTGAGCACTTATCCAGAGGGTAGACATGCTAAATGTCAGACTGGATTTTTGACTTTTAGACTTTTTGTCAGTGACAAAAGTCAGTGTTAAAGCTTTTTGTGCATGCAAAACATCTAAAATGTTACAAAGTCCACACCAAAGGGGAGGACTCTGTCCCTGAGCTCCCTGAAAGGCCTCGTCCGGCCTTGTCGACGTCACCGTTTAACAAAGCACCACTTCCTGCTCAGTGACCACACCCCGCCCAGGTGACCGTCCCGCCCACCCTGCTGTCTGCTGTTGCTGTTCAAAGATGTGGAACCATTTTCTCTGCTCCTGAAAGGACCAACACAAGTCTTCATCTCCTCCCATCACCTGAGCACACACGCAGCAGATAAACCTTTTGATTTTTGATGCAAACATGATGGAAATTTCCCCCCAATGACAGGAAAACGAGGACAAACTCAACGATGGACTGATACAGAGTGTTCATGACCTGACTTCAAACTTGGAACTGTAAGTTTTGCCATGCTTAACGTTGTTTCTCTGCTTAGTTTGTTGCACAGCTAATGTGGCTAAGCTTCCTCCTTCAGACTGGGAGCGACATTTGATTAATTTTCTAATATTGAGTGACAGTCACAAGAAACTGTATGAATGTTAAGCCTCATTTGAAGACAACTAAGTAAAGACAATGAGACCGCTAATGTTTTTCTGCAGTGCTAGCTAAGGTAGCATTAGCTTTGTTGCTATATGAAGCCTGTTCTGCTCCAGGATCCTCACTGGTGTGTGTGCGTGCGTTGCTGCTGTGTGTAAATTTATTTAATAGACATACTCGTAAAGTGATATTATAGCTATGTGTGAAAAAGAAATCAGGACTTCGTTGACTTGCCGACTTTATGTGACTGATTAGCATCTAGCAGCTAGCTGGCTCAGACCATCACCAAGCTGTAGGTGAAGTCACATGTCACTAAAGGAAAGGAGGCAACCCTGATTCCGGGAACAGGTGAAGCTCACTGCTGCCACATTAAATGCACCCATCATCAGACAGACTGTGGCGCTCATCGTGCTCGCTCATTATTTACATTCTGCCTCCCCGTCTCTCACTTCCTCTCCTCCCCTGCTTCCAGCGCAATCAGCTGATCGTCACCGTTTTACTCATCCACTCGTATCTCACCTTGACCTCTGTGACCCAATCATCTCGTTGCTATCAAATCCCTGCTCTGCTGCTGTCAGTTGTCATTTCAGTCAGCTTGATGCGACCCTCCTCCAACCCATTTATCTCATTCAGGGTCGATATTGTGTTCATGTGATATCCTCCTCCACACCGACTCCATCCAGATCTTCAGCATACTGAGCTCCATCAGGAGTTATTCTCTACAACCCTCTACCCCACGAAGATGACGTCATGGTGGGGTTTAACCACTAAAGACTGTGAAATGCAGTATATGGATCCCTGCCAACTCAATTCAGAGGCCAGCATCCTGCACTCCACTGTTGCATTTACACCTGGAGCCCCTTCTTCCTCTGCCTTCACACGATCAAATGGAGTGATTGATTGCGTGTCATCATGAAGTTCACTTGCAGCCACACATCCCAGCAACTCAGGCCGATTAAAGCATGGCGGTGAAGATTTTGCCCATTCGGCCGAGCAGATACGCATCTAAACCGGTGCTGCCAAACCGCATATGAGCTATTGATCAGTGGAGGGCTGAAATGGGCTTTCACTCTGTTAGCTTTGCACAATCAGAAGGAGCCGGCTGAGAGCTGGCGGCTTCGCAGTCTTTAGTTCTCACTTCTGAGGTACAGCTACTGTTCCAGACTTCAGAGCTGGAGAATAAAGGGATAGTTTGGTTTTGGGGGGTTTTCCATTTTTTCTCTTTCTTATCCGCAGTCACATGCGGTCTGAAACGCCTTTTAAAGTCTGTGCCACGCAGTTTTGAAGCTCATGACTGTTACTTGATGCCGTGGATATCAGCAATCATTATGATTCGAGCTGCATGTGGAGTCATGAGTTCGCCTCGCTCTGGGTGAATTCCCCTTCAGCTCGCAGCATCAGCAGCCACTCGTCCAGTTTGTTCACAGAGTCAGATGGTTTTGCACACTGATGGCCATTTCTGCCTTCTGTGGAAGAAACCAGAAAAATGGCCACAAAATAGAGACAAGCCTGGTGGATGTAGGACGATTCACACTGATTAAAGCTCTTAATTTGACATTTAATTATCGAAGTTAATGTCTCCCTGCAACATGGAGAGGACTGGACACTGTGTTCCAGGATGTTTGTTGCACAGAAATGCTGTGAAAATAATTCACCAGAACAGCTCTGCAAGACTCTTTGAATTTTAATGAACCCAATGGTTCAAATTCTAATAATTGCCTTATTTTATCTACATGCTTACCTGCCTCTGTGTGGCCCCTGCTTCATTTCATTCTGGTGATTGATTAGTCAGATGAAGGCAGACTCTTTATCTGCACCGACCTTTGAGACACATTCATTAGAAATCATGAATTGGCCAAACTCGATCCAATTAGAGGGACACTTGGGGGGATTTTGGCTGCAAGAAGATCAAGATGGAACTGCTGCCATGAAGCAGAACTGACTGCATTATGAACGGCTGAAATTGATTCCAAGCAAAGTTGAACGCTTCATCCATTTCTGGTCAACAAGGAGGAGCGTTGCCTGAACGTGATTCATAGCCTCCATCAGACCGGCTCACCTGTTGTGGTCAAGCTGCAGGTGGAGGCTGCCCTGCAGAAGATCTGTTTGATGACAACATAGTGCATCGTTGCGTTACATTAAAGTCACTGATTTTCATCCAATTTTGTATATTTTGTCAAAATTTTTAAAATGTATTCATCCACAACATGATCAGACACTCAAACGTGCTTAAAATGTGAATTAAGTACTGAAGTACTGAATTTTGCAAAAAAATAAATGGACTAAAAATCAAAATGTATTTCGTACGTCTGTCAAGATGCATTGTGGGTAATGTAGAGGCTGGGTTTCAACATAAAGGATGACTTAAATAAAATATCTCTCAGGTTTTGCTCTATCATCTTAAAATTGTCCGACGATGTTTTATAAGTCTTGATTTCTCAAATCAGTAGTTTCATTCAACACCCTCCGTCTTTCTCCCTCTGTCCACCTCCCTCATTCTGTCTCTCTGGTTCTTGGACTAAACTGCAGGATTACAAAACAAAAGCTAGACACTCACAATTGTCTCCCATTGTGTACGTATGTATGTGTGTGTCACGCTGTGTGTTCTTGGTGCTTGTCTGCTGACGTTGTGTGTGTCTGGCTAATTGTCTTGGCCTCGCTGCGTTGCCATTAGCATTCCCCAGCTGGACGGAGACGAAAGGGCAGCCTCACCCTGTCCGAGAAAAGAGGGATTGAGAGTGGAAAGACGGAGCGAGGCGAGAAAACAGATGAGCCAAAACAATAGAGCTTCTTGGATTTGGCCGTTGCTGCTCCCAGTGATTGTGTTGGTGCGTGTGCACGAACCGAACGTTTGAGGATGGAAACGAGCAGCATGAATATGAATGCGGAGCCAGCGGATATGTCCTCAGAGACAACGCAGTGCGAGTGTGTTTAAAAGATGATACCAGCTAAGCGTCTTGTTTTTTGACCTTTGCAACCCAGATGACCTCGACTGGCAGGTGTACTGCTGTCACTTCAAGTTCAAACGACGTTTCAGCTGACATCAGCTTCTTTGGTGTTTACACCTAAACCTGATGCTTGAGTTGACCCGTGTCTTTCATTCCTTTATAATCCATAACTCCTTTCATTACGTACACTTCAGCAGACGCTTCATCTGTACTTACAGAAAGACGCGTCAACACCTGTCAGTACACTTCAACGTTTTAGTAAATACACTTCAACTTCCTCTGAGTTTACACTTCAGCTGACTTTGAGTGTTTCTACATGAGCCGACACTTCAACTCCTTCCGCTGACATTCTTACTTTTTCGACACTTTGTTACACTTTAATGTAGTTTTACAAGAAGTTGTGACGCTTGAACTAGTGTTGCTCTTGTCAACGAAAATTATGACTAAATATCGTCGTCAACGAACCTTTATAACATGACAGAAACGAGATGAGACGCAACGTAAATGCTGGTCATGTGACGATAACTATAATCAAATATATTACGCAATATTGTTGCCGAATAAAAACGAGACTAAATGTGGTTTACAAAATAAAAACTCTGCTAAAATGTCTCTGCATTTGCATTGAATAAAACTAGACGAGACGAAATGTAAGAATGTTATTTTGTCTCTAATATATTTAATTATAGTTATCGTCACAAGACCAGCATTTACATTGCGTCTCGTCTTGTTTTCGTCACGATATTTAGTCGTAATTTTCATTGACAAAAGCAACACTAGCTTGAACTGCTTTCAGCTCTTACACTTAAACTGACACTTATGCTGCTTTCACTGTGATAACTTCAAAGTTCAGCTGATTTTTACTTCTTTCAGTTTTCCAACTGATGCTTGAATTTAGTTTCTTCTTTCATCTCCGCACACTTCAGTTGACATTTCAACTCCTTTCACTCTTCTTCTGCCGCTGTAAAATCTTTCAGTGCTTCAGCTTCCACTCGAACTCAAGCGATTCAACTTGAACTTATCTCCCGAGAAAAATCATTTCAACCCATTTTAACTCTTTAAAATGTCTCAGATGTCATTTTTAAGTGGACGTGATCACTTTTAATTCTCCTCACACATTCAGCTGTTTGTATCAGCAGCACGCTGTTGTAACAATTAGCATTTTATTTCCTCGGCAGTTGATACAGTATTTTTTTTTTATTAAGCTAAAACAGCATCTGCGCTCCCTTAAATGTCATTAACGAGTGAAAAGTCTTCCCAAGTGTCCCGTTTGACTGATGGAGACGAAGAAACGCTGGAAAGCACAGAACAGATTAAACATATTTCGGTTAAAATAAATGAGGGACAGGGAGCTGGTTGCCATGGCAGCAAAGGGTTTTTGGCAAGCTTGTGTGGTTTGGTTATGGGGGCTTTTAGGCCCTCACTGGTTTCCGCTGATCTCAAGTGGACCAATTTGTTCCTCTGAAAGCCACAAGGCCACAGACACTCTGAAATCAAGTCCTCCCAGCTGGACGTCTGATACTGAGGACGAGTGTTCACCGTCACGACGAAGACGCTTCATTTAATTGCATTTTTAAGAACGTATTGGCTCTGATCTGCGGTCGCTGTGGTGCCTTATTGAACACGTCTTCCCTTCATCTCTCGAGGTGTTTCAGCACTTCAGGTCCTTCCTGCAGACGGAGGTTATTCTGGACTTCGCCTGAGCTCTTTTCATTCCTCTGAAGTAAATTGGACATTAATCAAGCCATCTGTTATTGTCACTCCTCTTCGCCAAACCGGGGCACTTCCTCTCATTCCTCACCTCCATTGTAACTCCTTCTGAAAGGTTATTTCAGCTCTGCGGCCGAACAAATTTCTTCCCTGTCTTTTCTCTGTTTTCTTTGTTAGGTATTTCAGCCTCCTCATCACTCTTCAGTACAGTAGTCTCATTCCTCCGATCACACGTTTGCTCCAAACTTGGACCAGGATAGATTTGGTATTTAAGTTATTCACGTGTTTGTCCGGCAACAGTCGACCCTCCCATCAGTATCAGATGATGCCTTTACCCAAGAACACTTCCCAGTCAGCGATCCACCTGATGCTGCACCCGTAATGGTTAAACATCCTGCCTTTTATCAGTCCTTCCCCTGAGCGTAATTTAAAACGACCTCTGCACGACGACCCCTCTGATTCTGCCGCAGTATTCCTTTATGAACGCTCCATCTCTTTGCTTTAATCATCCATTTAAGAAAAACATAAGACAGAATCCAGCCTGGATCTTATTTTTCTGTTACTTTTGGAAATAAAGAATTTTTATTAGAGCCATTATAGGTAAAAAAAATATTCAGTATTCAATATTCTCTGAGATTATAGTCAGACATTAGTGAGAAAAAATATATAAATTCATATAAAGTCACAAACTTATCAGAAAAGTCAAACATACATATATATTTCTTTGTAAATTGGCTCAACCTCATCAAACGCAGCTCAAATCACACTGCATCAAACATCATTCCCACCTTGAAGCTGCTTTTTTTAAGGAGCTGCACATCACGTCTAACTTCCCTCCTGCTTTGTTTTGTGTGTTTTGGTAGTTTAGACCTTCAGTCCTAACAGACGTCACTCATTAAGCAAATTATAGAGATAAAAGGTATCATCAGCTCTGACAGACCAGCAGTGTTCCTATTTGCTTATAATAGAAACTTCTATCACAGAATCCAGATTAAAGCGTTTACACGCAGTAGTCATGTGCATCCTGTTTGGATGTGGAAACACTTCGAGGTCAGCTTTAAGAGACTCAAACTGTATCGTACAGTATGTTTCCGCCTGAGCTCGTCTCAGGCTCAGATGATTGATGGCTGCGGAGCCGACGGGGTTGAATTACAATTTTCAGATTGAACAAATCACAGTATCTCAGAGTTCTTCTCCTCCATTACAGCCGGACGCCGCAGCCTTTATCATCCGTCAGGACCAACAATACATCAGGTGGCTGATCTTCTCCCGGCTGAAAGGAGCAGATGTGTGTGTGTGTGTGTTGGAGTCACACAGGTGTGTATTTCATCCTTTTCTATCATCAGCGTGTTGTCCAGTGGACATGTCCGCCAAATTACAACCCAAAGCTCAGTGTGCTGCAGAAATAGCACGACATAGGGAGGCTGGAAAAAGAAAGAAAACACACCCAGCTCTCTGTGAACAGCGTAGAGGAGGCGCGTCACGCCGGACTTCACTGTGAAATGATCACAAAACACACATCACGCAGCGTGACGTCTCAATTGAGGCGCTCTCGAGCTCTTTGAAAAGTGGCATTTTGCTGCTGGAAACCCGTTTGCATGGACAGATGAGTGACGTCCGTGTGGCGTTCAGGTGCAGGTGAGTGTTTGTGTTTGGCGTGTCGGTGCACCGAACCAGAACTGACTGGGCCGAACGTGTCCTCACCCAAATTGAAAAAGAAAATTGTCGCTGCCTGACCTCCTTGTTTTCAACTCCTGTGTGTGTGAGCATTTTTGTTTTAATACTGGTGTGTGTGGGTGTTAAAAGATAGAGAATAAAGAGCGAGAACAGCCTCTGGGAAGAAAAGTGAAGAAAATAAGCACACAGTCGCACACCAAAGACACCGACCATGAACACACACACATCTTTGTGGAACAACGCGTCACCCAGAGGTCAGCGCAACCGAGCCCGAGTCCTCCAGAGGACGACCGAGAGGTGAAGCCCCCTCCAAGGAAGTGGCTCTAAACACATTTAACAAGTGCATCCAGCGCTGAGATTCGTCTTTTTTCCCACTTTTGATAATCTTAAAATGAACTCCCTGGATTAAATCTGAGGTTACAAGTCCTGGTTTTATCCTAGAGTCAAAGCTAAGCTTCGAGTCCCACATCAACAAGGTGACGCAAATGTTTCTCCACCTCGGAAACAAAGCCGAGCTGACTCGCTTACACTGAAAATAAAACAAAAAAAAAAACAGCGAGACACTTCAGCTCAGTGCAAACTCTGCAGCTCGAAGCTGTTTTAGCTGATCTGCTCTGACTTCCCGCAACACCAGCTGCTGATCGTGCAGCAGATTCTGCATATGTCCTGTAAAAGGTTAAAATACAGCGTTTGTGTTCCACTTTTGTTCACTAATTTAGCAAACAGTGTCATAAAATGAGATAAATTATCAATACATGACATGAAATGTGCAACCAAGTCACCGACAAAATAACAAAATTATGAGCTCACACAGTTAGCATGCTCGATTAGCAACAGGCGCTATTGTTAGCTGCCTCATTTATAGACACAAAAACCATTAAAATCATCAAACCTAACACAGATTCGCTTCAGTATTTTCTTTGATGTGTCAATAACAAAAGCACTAATGCAGATTTACTACATTTCCCAGGATGCCTTTCATCAACCCACAAAGCAATGAGATAAACGGATTGTTTTCAATCGCGGTGGGCGTGCGGCCGAGTCATAAACCTCCCGGTTTGTGAGCATTTGGCCATCGGTGTGATTGCAGCTGTGTCCCCGTCTCGTGGCAGAATTGCATTCTGGTCTATTTTCTGCCGCCGTCGGTGCAGAAATTGGTGTCTCTGCCTCCGCTGTGATGAATTTCAACCCTGTGTGAGTGTTGAATGTCGCTGAATGAAAGTGAGGGGATGATACCGGAGCTGCTACCTCTGATGTCTACATTTGGCCCGTCAGCGATAAGAAAGTGTCGCCATTAGACGACAAAATGGGCCGTTGTGTTATAAGAAAGTGGGCTCAAGAATATTAGAAAGCACATTCTTTGGTTTTGAACGTGGAGTGTGTAATGAGCTCATGACAGTGTGCCTGAACATGAATTCACACAGGATCCTGTGTGTTTGATTCAGAGCCAGATGCTGCTGAACAAAGCAAGAATCCCAAATGTTGGAGTAAAGTCTTTATTTCCATGTTTATCAGGCAGCGGGCCATGTGTTGTTCTATGTCTTTCCATTAAATGTCCTCTAAGCCACAGAGCAGATCTTTCAATCAGTCTTGCTGATGGTCAGCAGCTCAAAGAAGGAGACCGCAGACGCGAGAATGAGCTGACGTGAGGTTTCTCCGGACGGCTGGCCTTCGTCTTCGTGCCGGGGCGAAGAGCTCACAGATTCAAGACGACCTCTGCTGCTCCTCCACGTCAGGAGGAGCCACGAGGGGTGGCCCGGGCCGCCCGGTAATGACGATTGGAAGGTGGAGGGAGATGACGCTGCAGGGACGTCAGCTCCCCGCGGGCCCGGTAGGAGCTGGGATTCCCAACAAGAGGGGAAAGGTGGTCCTGGCCTGGGTGAGCTTCATTAACGTGGAAAAGATGTTTTTTGTTGTTCTGCCAAAAAGCTGCAGCTCCTCGAAAGGCTGTTAAACATGCTGGCTCCAAACAGATGTTGGCTGTCACATGTGTCCATCATATGTCCAAAAGTATGTGGACGCCCACTCTGGAGCTGTGTCATAGTTTGGGTTGAACAAGTGAAGATAAATCTTAATGCTGCAACAGTAATATAGTTGCATAGATTTAATATACATGTGACATGAAACAGGATTTGCTCACTTTTTCTACATTTAAGCAAAATATTGGACACCATATTGTTCATCCAGCTTTTCGGCAGCATGGCACTGCCCCCCTGAACCTGCCTGGCCTGCACAGAGCCCCGACATCATCCCCATCCGGCGGTTTCGGGATGAGTTCGACCGCCGACTGCGCGCCAGACCTTATCACTGAAAGTCTGTGGCCGACCTCGCTGATGCTCTTACTGAATGGGAACAGACCCCTGCAGCCAAGTTCCAACATGTGGTGAAACCAGAGGAGGGGAGGCACAACCATCTGGTTTTTAACACTGTAAATTGGTATTTATCTAATACCTTTTTCTTGGCATTCACTCTGAGCTTTATTCTGAAATCCTGCCTTCCTGCTGCTCTTCTGCGTCTCCTTCGTCAGATCTGCCTGGATTTGGACATAAAAGCCGAGCAAACAGCTTGATATCAGGCTTCCTGACTGATGTCTGACCTGCGAAGCGTTTGTTCATGTCTGTATTTTTTTATCTTTAACCAGCAAACATGACCTGAGTAAACACAGACATTAAACCTGCTTGGTAAACTTGTTTTGAGAAGGAATATGAAAGCACAGCATTTAAGAACATCTGCTGCATCCTGGTGAATGACTGCACACATAAAACATGCATTAAAACCAGACACAAGTCTCTAAAACTTCACCTTGACTGGAGAAGAACAGATCATCTGTGTTAACCATTAAATCAGCTTCTTGTACAGAACTTTCTTGAATATGAAAAAATATTCATCTTGGCTCATCTTGAGTCCTCACTGTCCTCTGAATCAGGGCTATCATTTGGAGGGACATGTTCTTGTTGAATTATTTCATTTCTTACACTACCAGAGACTTTTTCTGGCTTGAACATCCTCCAGTGGTCCCCTCTGTGCTCTTTACCTCCATGTACATGAAATGTGGAGCACACATCAGTGTGAAAGTCACCTCCTGTATTTGCACTCTGGACTCTGTGATTAACTTTCAGGCCTCACTGAGCAGTGAGTGGAAGAAACACTGAGGGATTTGAACTCAATGCATTTGTGCAGTTATGCATTAGAGCAGCTGACAGGTGCTTCCACCCGGTGGTAATACGTGGAACTACAGCACAGCGCATGAAGTCACTGACAGCCTGTACTGACATTAGACAACTTACATTTTTGCACATTCAACTGAACAGTTCACTAAAACTGCATTATCAATATTTGTTATTAATCAGTTGTACCTTTATCTTACCTCAGGTGCTCTCTGTGAGCCTATCAGAGGCTCTGGAGAAGAGGAAACACGGTGACTCAGAGGAAAAACAGGCCAAAACTAAATGCCAGCAGAGGGTGCACACAATTAAATTAAACTGGACATTCAAAGTGGAGTGAAATAATCCATTTGTGCATTAGCTAAACCAGCTAAATTGAGACCTGATGTGCAGTAACAGTGATTTAATTCTTCCTGAGGGAACACATGTTTGTTTGTTTTTTTTTTGGTTCACCTCGATGCCACTCGTGTCCTGCTAACAACAGTTTCCTGTCACACGGCTGACAGCAGTCTGCAGTCTGTTGTCTGCAATGCACGCTCCTAACTTCAAACCTCACTAGTTGACGTCGTAACTCGGCATGTGGACAACATAAAGGATGGTGTCTGACGAATCGCTCTCATTTCACCGCTCCCTGATCAGCAATTGAAAAGACAATAGTTGGTCAAAGCAAGACAACGTATTTGATGGCTCACTGGCGACGGTTATACAACAGCTGACGTTAGCCGTTAGCTGTTAGCTAACATTACTGTTTGATAGTGTTGCAATGATTCGATGGATAAGGCATAAATGAATCCTCAGATATTAATGCACATCTTGGACATTGTGATGTCAGTTTGCACAACAATGCAACAGTTTCATTTACCCTAAAAAGTTAGCATCCAGCTCTTCATCTTGAAAAAGTCTGTTATTTTCTCTCGTTATGAAGTCATGTTTGCTGACTGTCCTGTGCGTGGGTGTATATCTGTATTCATGCTACATTCTGGATGATATTTTATTCTGTGTTTTACTAGCTCATTGTGAAATAAATTTAAAAAATCCTTAATTTTACGGTTTAAGAAGCAGAACTGAGGATAATTTTAATACGGTTGTAGATATTTTAAGAAATAATTGAGGGATTATTGAGCAAAGTCTCTGTAATTGTGTCATTTCATTGAAGTCCATACAATGAAAAAAAGAGACTCTGTGGAGGAAGCCTCCACTTTGTGGTCCAAATGCTGAGGGCGTAGAAAGACACTTAAGAGAGACGGATACGAAGGAAGAGACGAGTTTTGATGAGGAGCTAAATCTGCAGGGAGGAAGAACTTTCAGCTGTCTGGTCTTTAGAAGGAGGAGGAGAAGAAGATTACAGGATGAAGATGAGGGATGAATGAAGGAGAAGAAAAGACTAAATCCTTAATCCAGAATTTAATTTCCCACTTAAACCGATATTTATATCGATACATTCACGTAGATAGCAGCTGTTTGCCGTGAAATGAAGCGGAAATGAAGGCTGTGTAAGGTGGGATGATGTGAGCAGCTTGTAATGAGAGAAAAATCTGTCGTTAAGAAGGAGTTTTAAGAAGGAATTTATCTAGAAATGGTTTGATTTAAAATGTCAAAAACAGTTTCTGTTTTCAGCTCATCCTCACCAGACAAACAGCAGCGTAGGCCGTCTGTGGAAGCAGGTTATTACAACACGTTTACGTTTGTGATGAGCGACGCCCTCTAGTGGCCACAGTGAGAGGAAGTCAGGTGACGTAAAGGATGAAGAAAGGCAAGACTTTCACCCTGAAGGCCGCTGATCATGTTCTGTGTGAAACAGAAAGTCAACGTTGACTTATTTTAATTTAAAGTAATGAATGTAACTTAGACTTAACTTTATTGATCCCAGTTGGGAAATCCTTTTGTTGCAGCAACAGCAGGTTAAACATACACATAAACATAAAACGTATACAGTAAAGAAGAATAAGGATGAGAATAAAACTTAGAGAAAAGAACATTCTTAAAAATAAAACTCAATATAAATAAGTATATAGTTATATAATAGTTATATGTATTAGAATATAACATATTATAATGCAATACAATATCACTAAGTACAGTATATAAATAAAGAACAACTGCAATAGTAACAGTAACATTTTTAACCCAAACCATGTTAAATGTCTTATATTTCAATTGAATTAAAATTTTGTTTATCTCCAAGGACATTACAGGAACTGTTTTGAGCAAACAGTTCATTTTAGAAATGTAAGTTGAAAAGAAGAAAAGTGAAGAAATGAACTCTAAGACAAAAGTGTACTAAAACTTGGACATATTAGAGACACAGTTCATTAGTCGTATCTGACTTGATGCGATTATAAATCTTTGGAAAATAATTAATTCTCACGTCTCATTACAGTCTATAGCAGCTTCTTAATCTGTTGATGCAGTCAAACCTTCTTTAAATCTACTTAATGGGAACCAGGTGGGGTCAGCGAACGCCCCCTTTAACAGCCATTTATCTACTCAGCAGTGTTTTATAGATCAGATTTGGATGAACTACCTACATAAGCCAATTTCTTTCAAATCCCCTAAATCAGCCCTCCAGCAGTCTTATCTCACGTGAAAAGCAATTTAGCAACTTGAGACAAATTCCAGAGAAATCTCAAAAAAATGAGATTCATCTTTGCTCATGCTGAATGGAGCCGACCCCGTGGGAGGTTTCTGTTTTCTGCTGATGCAGCTCCAATAATCCAATTCCCAGTGGAATGACCCATGTAGTGTCAAAGGGTTTTAACTGCACGGGGGTAAGAAGTGAGGCCAGGGAATGGGAAAGGCGAAGAGCCAGAGCCAGAACGACAATGAGGAAGGATGAGGGAAAATTGATGGGAGGATAAAGTCAGGAAATTGAGGTATAAAATAGTGACGTAAAAGTCGGAGGAAGAAAAGAAATAACATAAAAAAAAGATGGAATAAAAGAAAACAGAGGGGTAAGAGAGCAGCTAGAAATATCCCAAAATCCAGGCCCAGAGAGGAGAAAACCATGAATTCAGAGGATTTACTCCTGTTATATCTTCACACCACCTCTCCTCCAGCTTGCTTCAAGGACACAAATCTCTCCTTTTTACAATCTCCTCCACCCTCCACCCTCCACCCCGTCTGCCCGTCCTTACCTGATGAAGAATCTGATCAGTATTTATCTGAGCAGAGGGGAAGTCCTCAAATGATCACCTCTGCCCAATACACCACCTCCCTGTGCAACAGCTTCATCAGAGCCTTCTTCTTCTTCTTCTTCTTCTTCTCTGCTTTAATTTGTTAGCTACACTCTCACAGCAGCTTCTTATCTTTTTGGCTTGTTTATCCAGATGCTAACATCAGCATCGTAATGCTAATCATGTTTGGCATGTACTCAACTGAAAACAGTACAAAGACAGTGTATTTATTGCTTCATGTCATCAACGTCCGTTCAGCAGTTGTTGAGATATGCCAGTGTGGACAAATATGGTGGACAATTGGATGCTTTGGATACTCTTCAAGACAAGAGCAAAACACATTCAAGATGGACTCAAATCATGTTTCTGTCAAAATGACAAACATCACAACAACGCTGAAGACAAAGTCATTTTATCGACTTTTGGCAGGGTTTTTAGAGAACCAGATGACTATATCTGTTCAATGAGTCAATCGATCAATCAGTCAGGACGTCCAGACAGACAGTGAATGGCTCGGCTGGAAGGGCAGCACTTCCACCGGCTGGAGCACCCGATGCATACAAATAGCCTTTTGGTCTCATGCGGAGTCTGAGACAGACAGATCGCTTAACATTCGTAAGGCCTGTGGACAGGACGTGGGATCCCAAACAGCTGGAATCTTGGGATCTAATCTGAACATGAAACATGAAAAGAATTAAAGACAGCTCGTTAGACTGGACGTGATGTCAGGACCTCCTGTTTGGAAAGGCTTTGAAACAGCGACGAAAGATAAGAAAATCGCCGCTGAGACAGTTAACACAGATTTAGTTAGTTAGTCATGCTTTTGAATTTCATGCAGATTTAAGCAGAGAAAATTAAAGTTTAGACAATGTTGTGTCATTTTGGCGTGGTTATGGTTTGGGTGAGTCTCCAGGAAATGAATGTACGTGAATATAGTGTCCCCAAAAGTGTGTATGTGTGTGTGTTTGGGTGAGAAGGAGGCTCATCCTGAATACATATGCGTGTTTGCTTCTAGATTTGAGTTGTCTTGCATACCTGAAAACCGTCCTCACTGCACTGCGAAGACAAATATACATCAATATGATTTATAACCAAACAAAGCAAACTTAGGGAGTGAGGTGTGTGTTGAATTGGGTGTGAGACAGAGAGGACACGTGTGGGTGAGAGACATGAAAGTGAATCAGAGGTCTCATTCACTTTGTACCAAAAGGCACAAAGGTCCCCACAAAGCTGTTTGACCCCATATTGTGAAACCGGGTGACCTCACATGTACTGTAAAGAAGAACACACACACTTAAAACTTGACATAGAAATGACAGAGGGGAAACAAAGATGGACTTACAGGAAAGTTTGAGTGGGAGGGTGAAAACAAGTTCAATGTCACACGTACAGACACACACTCACTTGTGCAAAGGCAAAGATGGAGATGCGCGCACACATACACACACACACACACAAACACAGCAGGCCACAACAGTGACTCAGAGCTTAGTCAGATTTGTTTTTCCTCTGCAGAAGAAGAAGAAGAGCAGGAAACTCCGAGAAAACACAGCTGCCTGCAGTAAATTCAGAGCTGATGAGACGTTCCTGGAGGAAGAGTTGAGGGAATAAGAAGTGAGCCATGACTGCATGATTCAGCTGCTGCTGCGGCTACTGCTAATACAGAGCTGACGGTCCCGCAAGTGCAAGTACTACTACTACTACTACTACTACTACTGCCACTGTAATATTTTTGCAACGGCAAACTCACATGCATCTTTTTAATGTGGCTTTTGATTTGGGATGATTGTAGTTCCTCAGAAATGCCGCTCATTGCTTAAGCGTAGAGGAAGTATTTACATCTTTTACTTCAGAAATAAGCATTACGTGTAAAAGCCCTACAAGGAAAATGTTACAAAAAGTCAGGAAAATATACTCAAAGTATTAAAAAGATGATATTTCAGTGGTAGCAATGCTAATTTGTGTGTGTGTTAATGGTATTTCCTGTTATGCGTTAGCATCAAGCTAAAGGACGAGCTGCTAGTATGTGTCTAAACATATTGCAGGGTTTTACAGTAATAATGACAATAGCAACAAAATTGAGCCACTATTATTAGTACTACTAGTACTAATCATACCACCATTTGTACCAACTTAAGGGTAAAAATCTAAGCTTGACAGTGGCTCTTCACAGCAGGTTGTGTAACAAAGATGAGGTGGAGAGGTTCACCTCACTAACAATGGCAGCATCTTAACTTCACCATGAGTCATTACACATAAACAGTGAGTCAGCACTGAGGCAGATCTGCAGCAAGCTCTGCAGTGTGCTGCTATTTGTTATGTCTTACAAGTGAGGAGTCATTGGTGTCTGTTTATCTTGTTTTTGCACAGATAATTGGACAGTTGTTAGGCCAGTATTCACCAATGTTTTAGCCCTGATTAGGCCAGTATTCATTGGTGTTTTAGCACTGCTCTGGTTTAATACTGATGCGTATTTTAGTTTGTTTTAGATTGTTATTCACTTGTGTTCTGCTGGTGTTTAAGCCCTGTTTTGGTCCAATAGTCAGTGATGTTTCAGTCCTAATCGCTCACCTGTGGCAGCCCAGGGTCGATATCAACCCAGAACCCTTTGCTGTATGTTGTCCTGACTCTCTCCCCTGTTCCCTGTCTCTCTCAACTATATTGGTAAAAATATATTTTTTCATATAATCAAAATGAATCATATTGCTTACTAAGAAAGAAGCTAAAGGGAGGGCAGTGTTTCCTTTAGGAAGTTCTGACACAAAACAGACTTTAGACCGTCTGTGTCCTGTGGTTGGTGTTTGAATTTAAAGTAGAGATAGTGAGTTAATTGCATTTGTTGAGATTTTTAAGTAGCTCAATTAGCAGCAACATTGTGCATATGGGGTAACACTGGAGTGACGCAGAAGCAAAGTACTGCTACTTCAGGGAAAGAAATCAACTTTATGCTCAGGAAGGTGCTTCTTGCCACTGAGTCAGATTCGCTTTTTGTCTTCTTTGTGGACTTTTCTCACGCAAACACACAATTTACACCACTGAGATTGAGCCACAGAATAACAACGAGAGTGTTTCTATGGCTTCAGGCTGCTTGCAAGTTAGTTTTCTGATCAGCCACCCAGAACATATTGGAGTTCGGGTTTGTCACAAATTATCTACAGTGGCCTGTTGGGGACAGTAGTGGCATTCATGTGTGAATATTTGAAAATTAAAATGAAAAAAAAAAAAAAGAGAAAGGAAATGAAAAATTAAGTACACCTGGCCCAATTAGGTCTCGTTTCAAAGGAAGTTACCTTGAAGGGCATTTAAGGCCGATGTGACGCGCACATACACAAAGCCACATGCCTCCACACATCATCACAGGGATGACGCATACACACTTAAGGACATACCTAATGAGTGCTCAAACACTCTTGGAATCAGTGCATGCAATTTTTCAGCTGATTAACCCTGCAGGCCTGCGAAATGAGTTGCACTACCCTGCCAGGTTAATAGTGTGTGTGTGTGTGTGTGTGTGTGTGTGTGTGTGTGTGTGTGTGTGTGTGTGTGTGTGTGTGTGTGTGTCCTCTGAGGAGCTCTATGGAAAATGACAGGGCTGGAAATAAAACCAGATTTCCCAGTCTTTCAGGTTAGTTTAAAGCTTTAGATTAAAACATGGATCAAACGACAAAGCATTCTGTTAAGGATTTGCTCGCACTGAGATTTAGCACCAATTCTTGGACTCAATCAGGTGGACAGAAACACAACTCCACATGATTGGTGATGTTGTTCTGTAACTGCTGGATTGCCTCATGTCACTGCTGTGTTTACGCCATGTTTATACTGCCCCCAAGTAGCTAAAAAAAATCAGTTATTGTAGCTTTACCCCACATCCAATCCTGGACTTGTACTGGGTTGGGAACCACATCTTATGCAGTCAAGCGGATCCGGGTCAGTGGTCTGTTTAACATTATGAAAACAATGCCAGTGTTTACAGAATTTAGACAAAACTACAAAGCTGAATCTAAATGAGTGACTACAGCTGAAACGAGTGCATTAGCCATGCTGTTCAAATCAGCAAGAGACGGCCAACAGAAAATCTGGATTTGTTTTCACCAACTTTCTTAGCCCGGAGAATGGATTCTGCATCACAGCCAAGCACGGGGCAGAGGGTCTGTGCCTTGTTTTTTTTTTAATGGAAAATCTTAATCTGTGAAGTAACCAGTAACCATAGTGGTCCTTTCATTCAGGCATTCATTGGGTGGCCTTAAAACACTTTAAATGAACGCTGATGCTGCTCCCTTTCTGCTGAAAGTTTAAGGAAGGCAAAAACAAAAAACAATGTCTATTTTATATTTATTGTTAAACCTGCCTGGAAAGAAAAGCATTTGAATCAAGGTGTATTGCAGATTATACAGTTATTATAGTGTATCCCAACCCAACCGTCTGTTGTATATTAAATTATTCTTTTCAATATAGTACTGATTTTAAACATTTGTCAAATCAACATAAAATTTGACGAGTAGCTCAACACCACACTGAATACTGTTGTACTGTTGTATTCCAGTGATTTAACTTTGCTACAGTGATGTACAGCTGTAGTCCAGGACATTACTGTTTGGCTTGCTTACAGGTAGGACACATGGCGGTCCATGTCCAGGTGAAACAGGCATGAAACTTTCCATCAGAGGTGGTACTGAGACACTGCTTTCAAGCATGGTGTTGACTTACTCTTCTTAAATACAATGCTCATTAAAAACCCAGTGATTGATACACAGAGGCACGGAAACCTTTAACTGTAAATTGCGTCACTTTCATGTTATGCGTTACCAACCAGGACATAGAGTGAAAGAAGTAGAACACAGAGTGAGATGAAGTGAGTGAAGTAGGAGAAGTGGATCACACTATCACCTCCACAAAATACACTCTCACAATCGCGAGTGACAATGGGAGGTGTCGTTGGAGTTGGCCGGGTAGTAGTTGTGGTGGTTGTTCGAGGAAGACAGGTATAGTTGGCGTCACTGTCCTCTCCTGAGGAAATGATGCTAACAAAGCCTGGTTGCATGCTGCCGGTGATGTTGCTGATCCATTCCTGGTACTGGGATACACGAGCGTAAACTCCAGGGAAGTCAGGCAGGGCACAGCCTTCACCCCAACTCACAACCCCAATCTGGACCCAGGCAAAACCTTCTTTGGTCACCATTGGCCCCCCTGAGTCTCCCTGTGGAAACAAATTGATGATAATTGTTGGGATAGGAGGTCTTTTTAGAGGAGGAGGACCTCTTTCTGAATCATCCACGCGAAGCATAAATCCTGCAGTGCTATTTGGTAACTGTTAGTTTGAGCTCCTTTGGATGGATATCCACGTTTAGCCTAGCTTAGCACAAAGACTGGAAGCGCCAGGAAATGGTTGGTCCCCATCAAAAAGAAAAAAAGAGCCTATTGATCTTCTCGTCTTGTCAGTGGTTCGATTAACAAAACCGCCGACAAGATTTATTGAATACCTATAAAAACAAAAACTAGACAAAAGTATAGTTTCCTCTAATAAAAACTAAACGACTGGAGCTGCAGCGATTAGTTAAATAATTAACAATCAGTATCAGTAGAAAAATATTCAGCTATTAGCTATCTAATAAGCATCTTTTCGAGTAACGTGATGCCACCGCTAGGAATTTTAGCAGTTTTTGCAACACAGAACCGGCAACAAAACAAGTGAAGTCTGACTAAAACTAATCTAAAACTGTTCCAATGTTTCAGGTAGACAAAAACAAGCTAGTAAAGATGTGCATCATCTACAGCTCGTTGATGTAATTTTGCACATTTCTGGTATATAAATTAAGATTTTTCTTTTTTGGTGTCTTTGGCAGGAGTCAACAAGGCATTGCTTAACAAATACTCACCTGACATGAATCCTTCCCTCCATCTGTGAACCCAGCACAGATCATGTTCTCTGTGATTCCACTATAGGAACAATTGCACTCGTTGTTTCCCACTACTGGTACGTTCACCTCCTGAAGGATGTTGGGAAAGCTACCTAATTGGAGATATTTCAACAGTAACATTCAGATCGGCATGGAAACAAAAACACACAAACAAAAAAAGGCAAGAAAATTAACAGGAGGCACAGCTAAGAGATGCCGCATCATGGCACATCTAGGCTCTGATGATGTTATGTAGCTTACCATTACCAGTCGCACCCCAACCAGTGATCCAGCTGCTTGTCCCGGTGTGGAACGTGCTGTTTTCAGAGGCTAAGCAGACTGGAAAAACGTAGTCTGTAAAATTCACGGGGGCCGACAGCTTCAGAAGGCATATGTCGTTGTCGAAGGTGAAGGAATTGTACTCAGGATGGCAAATGATCTCATCAACTGCCCGTGACACTTCATTGGGGTTTGGACCGGTCAGGCTGTGGAGGCCCATACGAGCCACTACATTGTCACCACTTTTTCAACACAAAGAAAAAAACAAAATTTATGAATGAGCGACTGTTCATACCCCCATTTTCACCTGGTACTAACATCTGTGTGTAGATAGCTTACATCTATCTGGATCTGGATATCTGGATAATGAATCTGATCCACTGGCCTTTGCATTTACACCTAGTACTGTAAGTGTTGTCTTGCTTTTGTTGCAATTGTGATCGGGTCTTAACATTCAACAATGATGCCTTACGGTGATACGCAGTGAGCAGCTGTCAGCACCCACTCGCTGGTAATTATGGACCCCCCACAGAAGGAACCAAAGAACGGATCGTCTAGACTGACTTGCCAGGGCCAACTTCCCGGAGCCACATTTTGACCTCCGACAATTCTGGCATTATTTAAAGCCAGGCCACATTCTGATGGAAGAGACGAGAGTTAAACATGGATTATAGGCAACAAAAACTACCACCTTTAAAGTCCTTGTGTTGACTTTTAAAATTTTTAGTTTTTCTTTGTCACAGCAATCGCAATCTACAGAACCCCCTTTCTTTAATAGTGCAAAGTATCTCTCGATAAATTGTTTTGTTCTGGAAGGTCCCTCCAGCTTTGCCTGTACAGAAGCCTCCAGCAGACTATATACTTCAGCGACTGTGCAGGGACAAGCTGTCCACTCAGCTAGTGGCGGCATGGATTCTGCTCAGATGGATTGATGCTCTTCCGTCACTCCGGACTTTGCGGTTTTGCTTTGCTGTTCCAACCGGCTAAAATCAGTCTGGATGCTATTTTCTGCAAAATTTCTGTTTTGTTTAAAGGCCAAGTTAGATATATTGGTAGTTTCAGTAAAAGCTTGGTGTCCCAGTTGGAACTGGAACAGTGATGCATCCATACGGTGGAAACTGGTAATGAAGGTAACTCCATATGAGATGGATGCAGCGTTAACTATGTTTATTAACATTAACATTAACAAATTAACTATGTTCTTTCTGGTGAGGACAGTCTCTACAAAGCCCAATCAGAGCACACCTTGCACCTTTCATTTTTCTGTATGAATATTAAAATATGCGTTTGGCATGTTTTGATTTTTAGAAAACAGGTGTGCTACATCATGCATTGTGGAGTTTGTCAGTTTTATGATCTTATTGTATCCCAACCACTTCACAACTTCACAATCACACATTTACTCTGTGGAGCACTTCCTTGTTGCTGAACCGCATGACGCTACTTCTTGCCATTGTGTTTTCTGTAAAGCTAAAAGGAGGAAATGAAACTTGAACAACTTGTAAGGTTGGATGCTTACCTTGCAGCATAGAATGACAGCCTGCAATCAGAACCCAAAAAAAGAAAAAACTTTGAGCAAACCTGTTCAGAGTGAAGCAGGTGATGACACATTTCATACCACATACCAAAAACATACGGAATACGTGAAAGTTTAACTGTGGTCTGAAACAGTGTTTCCCAACCACTGTGCCGTGGCACATAAGTGTGCTGTGGAAGATTATCCAATTTCACATCTTCCTGTGTGTCCTTGTCCAATGCCTGCAAGAAAATCAGCTTTGTGTTCAACTAAACAGGCCCAGGTTTCACACTGAGTAGGTAAATTGAGACTAGATTTTCATTATATTTCAATAAATATACTTTTTGTGACATTATTGTTTGGTGGTGTGCCTTGTGATTTTTCTAATGTAAAATGTGCGCCGTGGCTCAAAAAGGTTGGGAAACACTGGTCTAAAATACCAAAGAAACCTAAAAAGCAGAATTTTGCCAAACCCCTTTTTATAAAAACTTTTTAACGCCCAAGTCTTTGTCCTTTATTGTTCAAATAACAACTATTAGAGCATGACATGTCAGTTATCTCTAAGGACAAAAGGAACAGTTTAGCCTTTTAACACCTGCTGCAGTTTTTGCCTTTGTGCCTAAATTGTTGAGAAACTGTTGGGCTCTCAGACTGCTTTGAGGTCCAGGAGACACCAACTTGTAACAGCCATGTTATTGTACCTTGGTTATTTTTATGACAGGGAGTTTTCACCATATTTGGCTATTCATTAACATTCTGCCTTGTGCTATGGAAAGGCTTCATTTTGCTGCCCCATAAACCTGTGAAACAGCGAGAGGGTTAAAGAAAAAAATCTGAATTATTTGGCTCTGAATGGGTTTCCATTTGCAAAAGATTGTTAATTGCTCTCTGTAATGTGAACTTTAGAATAATCAAAATGGTTTAAAGAACCTGCGTTGGTGTTATTGCTTATGGTGATGCTTCATATTCCTAAGATATGTACAGCCAAAAGTCAATTTTTAAACTTCAAAGTCAATAAACCATAATCATTGATGGAGTAAAACAATTCTGAATGTACAAATATGAGCAAAATATTTCTCTGGAGAAGTTATTTAAAATATGTATATTTAGCGGTTTTTGATAGTGTCTGTATTTGTACTTTTACATATCACGATTTCATTTTCTAGATTATCTTAACATGCTTCAGATTCCTAAAATCTGTGCAACCTAAGATACAAGGCTTTTTTTCTTTCTTTAATTACATCATAAAAGTCAGCCATTTGGATGAAATATTCGCTCTGTAATTTGAAATTAAAGCTCAGCCCACATTTTTTATTATTTTGACACACCTCAGGAGGACTGATATAGAAAAGGTGTTCATCCCTTTGAAGAACATCGTTGCCTGCAGCGTCAGCGGCTGTTGTAATATTTTCATATCTGAATGGTTACAGGCAGGTTGCCAGATGGGATCATTCGCAGTAACCAGACGGGAAAGTGTCACTTAAGAGGAGCCTTTAAAAACTATTTTGTACTCATGAAGTTTTCACCTCAAGTGCCCTCACATGAATTTAAGCAAAGTAGCTCGACAGTCTTTGTGCTTCTTCAACCCATGATATATATAATTATATATATATAATTTCAAAGAAAAGTCAAAGTGTCTGTCTTACCTTTGGACAAGACAGTGATCATCACTGTTAAACCACACAGAGCCCTGCAGACATCCATTTTCACTGTACTTCCTCCACTCAGCCCTCACCTTTATACCTTATTTTTATGGTTAGCTCCACCCACACTGTCACACATTCCATAAACCATCATCATATTGTTTTTACCTATACTGATCAAGCTCACTTGCCTTGTGCTGATCTGTGCAGTGCTTTATTGCTGTATTCCTTCCTTTTAAAGTCAGTGTTTCAATGAAAAGTCTGAATCAGGCATTTGAAAAATGTGCCTAAAGCTGCTATGAAGTGTCGGCTCTGGTGTTATGAGCTGGCCTTGGATTTACTCTAAATGCTTTTGTTACCACATCTCATCGTATATGTGTGTTTTCTGTGAGATTACAGTGTCAAGGCCACAGTTATGGGCTGATATCATAACAGTTTATCCATTGCTGACGGCATGGTGACCTCAAACTTCTCAATCAAATTACAATGACTGTGAAAATTGTTTAAAAAAAAGGAAAAAAAAAAAAGAAAATTTACACATCTGCAGATTTTGGTACTAATAAACAACCATTTGATCATTCTCTTACAGTGCCCTCTGAGAAAGACTCATAACTGCATTTAGTCACTGCTCTTGTGTGGTAACTAATCACGGACAGGACATTCAGTGCGTCACTGTTTCATCTTACTAAAACAACTTTCCTGAATTTTCACACCTCATTTTGAAATTAGCCTGTTTGGGAAGAATGATGCATTACTTTCTGGGGTACAAACTGTAAATTAAGCTTAACGCTGAGGTTTTTCTGCTTTCTGCTATATAACTCGATATATATCTCGAGGTAACTTGTGGCCCTAGCTGTTTTCATTGAGCTGTGTTTGCTAGCTGATTGACAGTTAAACATTCTGCAGATGCCGAGCTGTAGTAAAACATTTGCTTCTCTGCTGCCTGTGCAGACTTCTCACAGTAAAGAGCAGTGCATCTTGTTTTTAAGACTATGCAGTGTGTCCAGTGTCACTTTTAATGCTCTTAAAGAGAAAGTTCACAGATAGAGCGCACTGTAATCATAAAAAAGTGACACGAAAATCAAGAATTAGAAGTGAGTTTAATTATCTTTCTGTCTTTTGACACTTTCAGAAGTGTCCAGCCTGCTTATTGTGCTTTCTGATTATGATTTATTGTCTGAAATAAGTAAAACCAATGGTCATTTGTCTGTGCGGCCAACAAGAACTTATTAATGTTTACTTAAGACCATGAAAAATGCTGCAGGTCAAGTTTTGCAGATTGCCTCACACCTTTCTGAAAACCCTGCATAGAGTTCCTGGAGTTCGGCCACCCACATGAGTTTCCACTCATTGTATTTTGATTGATGGCTTCTTTTGAATAAACTAAAGAGTTTGTTAGCAATGAAATGAAATGAAATGGTGAACAAAATGTTGATGGTTGAGCTGGTTGAGCACTCTTTTGTTGTGGCTCTGCCCTCCAACTCTAGATGGAGGGCCAGAAGTGAATTTCTGATTAGGAACCACTATAACACACACTCAAAATGCCTGTTTTGAGTTGTTTACGGTTGCTCAGATCGATCAAACCAAGAAACCAGGAGGAGCTTTTATTGTATTGTTGTCCATGAGGGTGAAAAATGCAAGAAATTGATCGAAATACATCCGAAGGAGCCGAGTCGGATAATGGTAGAAATGGTGTAACATTAGCTATTGTTATAAAGTAAGCAACACAACTAACACTTGTGAAATCAGTGTTAACAGATTCACTCGAGACAGCTGAACATAATAAAGTACCCTGTCCTGTTTTGGGACAATCTACATCTTCAGTGGTGAACACCTGTAACATAAATGTCAACATTCAGCCCGTGGTGCTGAAAGTTTGCTGCTCGGTTAATCCTCAGGACGCTATACACCCTGTCATCCCGGACCACTTTGGTATCGGGGTCGTGGATCCAACCCCTAACAAGAAAGCTGCTTGCCTCCATACCTTGTCTGCTTTCATTTGTTTTTCTAGAGTAGAACAACGTCTCAATGAGCAGGTAGTTGTTATCTACAGGCTCAATGGCAGCAAATCTTTAGTTGAAAAATTGCTCTAAACTAGCCCTGTAGGAACTTTCCTTCTTCTCATCCATCGCAGTTTCCACTTCCCTCCATCTGAATTTAACTTCACGTGACTGCAAACAACCTGTTTGATGTGTTTGATTATTGGTTGGCTTGCCAGCTTCCAGCTTCCGGCCCCATCTGTTAATCTATTCTATCTATTAATTAACCAGCTCTAGTAAAAAAAATTGTCTCAACTTTAGCTTGAGCATAGGTGTAATAATAATAAGTGACACATCTGTGGGGTGTGCAGGGTCTTAAAATATCTTAATTGTGAAAGAACTGCTAGTGAAATGTCAGGAAAGCCATACTTGGAATGCGCCACCTTCCAGCCATGTGAACAGGTGTATGGTGGCACCTATTTGCTCGATTGCATAACGATGAGTCTGCCAAGCTTCGTATTCCTCAGACAGAGAGGTAAACACACCCACATATCTTCTAAACACATTTCAAATGCACTCACTCAAAGCTTCAGACATGCCTGGCACTCAATCATGCAATATGACAGAACAAAATCAATATTTTATTTAGTGTGAAACGCAGCAGTTGCTGGCAGCATATTTCTCATGCTGTGACTGCCCTGCAAAACAAGCTGAGAGAGGAGTTCTCAACGGGAAAACTAATGTTTATAGTGTTGACACTGTTCATATTTTCAGTGAAAGAGTTTTACATGATGTCCAGTGTCTGATACAAATATGGAAGGCCAAACATGACATAATCTCTCGTTTTCATGTATCCTCTCTGGTCGTCTGCGCACTCGAAATTTCTCTAAAATTCGTGAGAGTCCAGTTTCATATTAAAGGACACTCATGAGGTAAAATTACAGAGACCTCATTGCAGGAAATTGCTGATGAATAGTTCTTTGTTTGATTGAACCTGTTTCCCAGCACTGCTATTCTCAGAGGTGCGCCATGTGCAATTATTAGGCAGTAATATTTGGCAGTACCCAAGCTAAAAAATGACAGACAATAAAAGGTGGCGCAGACGGTTATTGAGAAAACTTGCTGCTTTGCCCTTTTTGGCCCATTGTTGAATGAAGAATGAAAACTCTCAGGGATTTGTAAAGGAATGAGGATGGCGCCAGTTACACCTGTCAAACATTGCGCAACATTTAGAGTTTGATTTTGGTACAGACACAGCAGGACGTGCCAGCATAAAGGACAGCTCCTCCTTATGCATGGCACACCCGAGCTCGAACACATTTTAATCACATGTTGGTGGCGTGGCACGGATACAGAGCTCCCTTAAATTACACAAATTAACATTTAACCAATGTTTTGCCTTTGTGTTTTAAATTACTACACACTTATCTACAAGAGCAGCTATGATATTAGTGACAAAACTTCCCACAAGGCAGAGGAACAAGTAATGTCTAATTCTCACTCTCTCGCCCATCTTAGCCATCTAAAAACAGCGGGTAATATATGTCTTTTTTGAGTGAGGCTGATTGTTGATATCACAGCAGATCTACTGATTAAATCTCTAAGATGCACCAGGGTGTTTCACAACAATGGCATGAGCTTACCTTGGTCTGTACACAACGAACCGGTTAGTCGTGATTTATTGTTATACATAGGAAGCTAGTTTATGAAATGCAAATCCCCTGAAGACAATTAAACCAGTACCAATGATTTTCAGCCATTCTTTTCAGTTTGGCAGAGTAGCAAAAGAAGCACCAGGGGCACCACATTTTTTATTATAATAAACCTTTGGCAGCAGTGATTGGTGTGGTTCTAGAGCTATGACTTGTACAGAAGGGAAGTGCAGAGGATGTTCAAGACGCAGGTCCCAGATTCATAAGAGGTTATTTTTGCATATAATTAAAGAAATATATGCATTTCTCACAACTTCCTGCCAGAGGGAGGCTGTCATTGATGGAGATCTATGAGCATACCCTGCAACAATCCAATAGAGTGAATGATTATTAAGATGGAAATCTACAATCATAATTATGCACTCAGTTTAAGTCCATTAGCCTGCATGTCTTCTAGAAGACCCCAGTCAACATGTGTGAGCTTAATGATCAAGATATTACAGATAATTTATTTTCTCTAACAGGACTCAGGGAGAGCTAGTGTTATCTTGCTAATGTACAGCATTACATTAGCTAATTAGCTATCAAGACCATACCACGACACTAAAACTGTTGAGATGCGATGGGACTCAAGAACTCAACCATATTTGACTGATTCCCACTGAAAAGGTGTCAGTGCTCATGGTTGCTAGTTGGCACATTTTTGAGCTGCTAAATACTTCAAGCATAGATAGATGCTACTTGCCAAATAGCATCAATAGTAAATCAATTCCTGAAGCGCACCAATACTTTCTTTGACCACGTATCTGATGAGTGCCAATGTAGGCGTATGCATGCAATCATCGAAGGCCTCAGTGCAACCAGAAGGGATGGACGGTAGACGGCATTGAAAATAAAGATATAGAGGAAAAGGGCACGTTGTCCCTCTAGGAGCCCTCTTTCAGATTTGTCTTTGCACATGTATGGTGTCCAGTTGTTGTTGTTCGATGGAATGTGCTCTTACACCAAATGAGGACGATTGTAGGGTCAGTGTCGATGAAGACTGCCCAAGATGGACAAAGACGGGTATGGCAAAGACAAAGGAAAGAGGAAAAGTAGAGGAATGTAAATTTAAGGTAAGAATAGATTGACAGGTAGAGGCTGAGGTGGTGAGGAAAGGTTGATATGCAGCAGCCAGACTGGTTGTAATGATATTGATTAACTGACGCAATCACGTGAAACCCTCTCATGCCTCTCAATCAGATGGGCAGGGACAGGGAGAATATTGATTCGAGGTGAGAAATGATTAGGCCAGGTCTCCTCCGAATGTGTGTGCGTTGGATACAAAGTGGACTTCGGTGTGTTCAAGAACCGACTTGGAGCATCAGAGTAAAAGCAGCTGGACGTTGACGGTGACCCATGTCTTCTCGTGTTTTGATGAAATATGCCGAGTCATCCTGGCTCAATGGCTTGAAGTCTTACTCAAGAATTTAAATCACCAAGCTTTCATGCTGCTTTGTTTTTTTTCTTTTTGGGTACAATTTCAAAATCCCATTGTTGCACCTGTTCAACTGCTCCAACTGGTTGCAAAGCTGGCGAAGTTTTCCAAGCTGAGCCTTCACAATGGCATTTGATCACATCCTTCTTTCAGACTTCAGAACATATTCCAGTCCAGGCAGTGATTCAGAAAAGGATTGCCAGACCTTGTGATATAAGAGCTCAGACTCATGCTTGTAGGTGGAGTAAGGTGCAGCGTTAAATCATAGTCTGTCTGTCTGCGCCTCTGAATTTAAAGTTTGAATTAAACTGCATTTTAAAGGGGACCTTACATGTCATGGGAATGCAGACAACCTCAATCAATCTTTAAAGCTTATTAAACATTTTGGATTGTTTATATGACTCATCCTTAATGCTGTCATTGTGAGCATTTTAGCATTCTAACATTAGCATTTAGCTCAAAGCACAGCTGTGTCTAAATACAGTCTCACAAAGTCGTGAGCATGGGTGTAGACTTGTGTTGTGAAGGTCAAATTATACTCTGTAAAGCTGATAAAGTCCATGTGACATAGACTTCCTCGCGTGTTTCCTTATTCTTGAATAGTCTGTAGCTTCGGCAGACATCAGCCTCCGGTGGTGATGAATCACATCCACTGCCAATTTCCATATCTCTCTCCCTTTCTCTATCGCTCGGAGCAACATCATCCCGATCATGATTCATTTTTCAAATGCAAATGGTCTCTGTGCCGCTCTGTCAATGTGATCATTCTTATAGTGACCACTTCATTTCAGCTGTTGCAAAACTTTAATGGTTTTGGGCCACAATGAGCCAAAAACTGACCGTGCAGTGCAAAGAGATTCAGTGCAAGCTGGTGCAGCGGATGTGGCAAATTACATCATGTAATTAAGGCCAATCAAAGAGATATTTTAGGTAAAAAATTCTTACAAACCTAGAAGTGATATTGAACTAAGTCTACAAAGATGTACATTTCCTTGACTAATTGCTCAATTTCAGCTGACTCTACAGTGACCTGATTAACTGAACCATAACCCCGTCTGCATGTCTAATCCTAAACACAAGTAAAATCTCTAAAAATGAGCTGCTGAGGCCTGGACGAGCAGCAGTGAACCAGGGAAGGTAAGGTCAGAGCCATCCACAGAAGATGTGGAGGGTACACACTGAGGCCCACTGTTGTTTCCTCTTACTGCTTATAATGCTTATCAGAGATCGGGATGGCCATGACAGCATGCCAATATGTAGCAACTGATTTAAGCTGCAAACATCAGATCAAGGAGTACCCATTATTGATCAATAAGTCCGCGCTTCAATCGAGGTTCAGATGTGAATCCTCTTTGACGGTCATGACAGTGATCTTGAAGGCTGTGATCAAAGGAAGCAGACGCTTCAGTACATGTTAGAAAACTCACACTGAGCTCAGCCACAAGTGACCGTTGAAGCCATGCCGGCGTGGTGGGAATGGTTTTCCACAGCAGAGCACGGCAAGGTAAAGAAAGCAGTTTGCCTGGATTATGTGTTGACTGCATCTTTTGGAAAGATGCTTGAAGACTATGACAGGTAAATGGTCTTTGAGAAGTCGCCCTTTCATGTGCCATCATGGAGACGGGGCATCTGACTGCGTTCCATGTAGGTGGTGGCTCACTGTCATGGCTTACAGTGACTCTAATTGGAACCTGTCTTAACGAGATATGCTATGATGAGTCCAGGTGGCGTCTTTGTCGTCCTCAACAGTCCGACGGACGAACCCGCCGACCTTCTTCTTCTCGTCACTTTTCTTCTGTTGTCAGGTTGCGTGTTCTCAGTTCTTTGATGTCGACCAGCGCTCGCTTGAAACGCCATCGGCTTCCTTTGCCTCTTATTGTCGCTGCTGAAGTGAAGTTTACATCACTTGAAACTTGCAGTAGTCCTTTAAATGAAAGTCTCTGGGAGGAACGTTGAAATTATGCAACACTGCAGTTCTTTGCCCCTCAAAGGAAGGGGTTTTTGAAAATGATCGCTTTTGAAACTTTTTCTATGCCGAGATCACTTCGCTGACCTGTGACGCATCGTATCCGCTCTCAGCTCCAGTGCTTGTGCCGCCCTGAGTTATTGTTCGGGAGAATGCACAGCTGCGGCTCTTGGCTCATTTGTCTCAGCTTGTACATTTGTCTGGTCAATATATTGACAACCTCTTTACATGTGCAAACAGCAGCCCTACTGATAATCCCCAGGCTCGCGCTCATACTCAGAGCGCAGTGTTGACTCTGAGTGTGTGAATGAGCGAATGAGAGAGAGAGAGAGAGAGAGAGAGAGAGAGAGAGAGAGAGAGAGAGAGAGAGAGAGAGAGAGAGAGAGAGAGAGAGAGAAGGCAGACGAGTGTTTCATCACTCGGCATCTGATTGCTTTTTCTTCATGGAAATGAAAATTTATGACAGTCAGAATCGGCTGTGTGTGTGTGTGTGTGTGTGTGTGTGTGTGTGTTTGCATGTTTGTGAGAAAGCCTGAATCCATCTACAATTTGATGCAGGTGCACTTCAAGATGATCAAACCCAAATAAAAACTTCTTTGCTCACAATCCAGGGAAGGGGGCTTGTAAATTGAATCTGTCCTCACCAGAAAAACAACAGCATTGATCGAATTCCTCTGTTTCCACGACGTCTTGTGGTCGTTTAAATCCCAGAAGCAAGTGCTGAAGTGCTTTGACTTTGTGGAGACCATAGTTTGTTTCCTGTTTCCTACCAACAAAGTTTAATTTATTTCAACTGACCACAGTCGGTGCTGAACGTCACCCAACTCGTGTTTGTGCCAGAACCTAAACAAACCATCAGCTCAGGGGTAGCAGACCACAAAACGTTGACAAGCATCAACAATGTCCTGACAGTAGGATCATTGGATCAGAAAATGTGCAAGTGGGTGATGATTAGAAACCAATTAGACTTCCTTGTTTTGACATTTAGTTTAGAAGTTTTTCATCTTGGTGTCATAAGTCAGTTTAAGTCATTTTGAGTGTTAACACAATGCATTTTTTTTTGCTGTGTCATTTAAGATCCCCCTGGAGTCTGGGTGGTGGCGGTGGAGCAAAGCCAGCGTGTGGAAGAATCTCCCCGGACGTTATGAAGGGAATGGTGGTAAGACGATGATGGTGGCTGAAATACAGGATTGCACCCAAAGGCCGAGGCCTGTACAGTCACCACATCTATAAAACCACGTCCCAAAGCAACACGGGACATTCTGGAGTGACTGGCTTAGTTTGTCCTCCACATATTTCTCCATTACAGTGAGACAAATTTTAATTGGCTGTTTCAGTAACTTAACGGTCAAATGAAAACGAGTGATGCAGAATCTTGCCATCAATGTTCGCTTAAAAGGACATTTTGTCCTTGAGTTGTAATCACGTGCATAATCTCTTCAGTCCGTGTCTGCTACGATAAGTGATGTGTTGCCGCTGCTATTCTCCCCGATTCTTTACGTTTGCTCTCCAAAAGCTCCAGGTATTTAAAACGCCAGGAACAGAAAGCAAACATACAAAGCTGAAAAGCCGACGGAAGATATTTCTGGATCAATTAGGTTTGGCCTTTTGAGGCGAAATGCAATCAGATTAGCAGCTAACAAGCTATTTCATGCTGATTAGAAGTACAAACGGGAGACCTTCGCCTTCATGCCGGCTGTACAGGCTCATTTACATTAACAGTGGAATAATGGAGGTGAGTGGGAACGAGTGTGTGGCTCGTTTGAAGGTGTGAGCCGGTCAGCGAGTGCGCATGGAGGCGATTTGACGACATGTGTGTTTACGAGAGGAAGGATTTGACAAATAAATGTGTGTGTGTGAGACCAGAGGGCCGCACAGTGGTTTTCTGAATCTGTTTGTTTCTGTATGTGTGTGTGTGTCTTCTCAAGCAGGCATGAATCATGTAAGATGCCTTGGAGAGCTGTGCACGATCGCACGTGTGCATAAATGTGTGTGCGCACGTGCGTGTCGCGAGGAAGCCAAAGTGCTCAGTGTAAACTTGAAAATCAGAGCGAATTCAGAGCATGCGACGGCAAAGATTAAACATCGCTTTTACTTATTTGGGCAGATTTTCAAATTCCTCTCGTTCTGCCTTCCTCTCTCTGAAACACACACATGCACACACACACACATGAACAGAAGAAGATAATTTCATTCCTGCGAGCAAGCTGTGATGTGATAGGAAATGCTGGAGCGATCACTACCAATTACGAGTCCCTCTGCCTTCCTTTCTCTACAGCTCTGCGACTCTTGCTGAAAGTTGGTGTGTTCAAATTTGGATTTAGCAGCGGGGAAGCATTTGGATGGCAGGCTTGCAAAGACACACACACACACACACACACACACACACACACACACTCACACACACACAGTGCACAGTCTATTTTTTCCAGGCTAATTAATTATGTTCAATATAATCTTTTTTAAGACTCTTCTGCCTGCTTATTGCTGCAAAAAAAAAAAAAAAAAAGCTGAACAAATTACCCACGCAGCAGTCAGTGATGCATGATTGAGAGTTTGCATTCATCTCCTTTCTCTTTTTTCTTTCACTCCAGCTTGAATACCCCACTCGCTTCGCCTCTTGGTCTCCCTCCTCGGGCCTGAAGCCTGAATGTACTCTTCCCACATTTTGCAGGTAAATTTCAGGGAAACTTGAAGCCTCAAAACTTTCTTAACTTGCTGTTTCGTGGGATGCATGATAAAAATATGGCTGGCAGCAGGATGCTAGAGTAAAGAATAATAAGTTTTGATTACATCAGAAGCCAGATGAGTTATGTAATGTAAGAGGGGGAGGTGGAATAAGCTGTAATAAGCTCTTTTTTTAAAGAATAATAGCTTGTTTTGCCTAATTCTTAAAAAATGATTGATGCAAGTGATAGATGTGAACTACTGGGAAGCAGTTTGGAACACGCAGAGCGCATGAATGGACGGAGGAGAAGCAGATTGTGCAGCAGGAGTGGCATAATCACAATTAGAAGCAGCTTCGTTGTGCACATACAAGCAATTTGTCTCCAGTTTAAGCATCACACTCAATATACTTGCATAGGAAATAAGAGTGTACAGCTGACCAGACGTCTGTAGCCCACCACTCATCTCTGCTTAGGTGGCACTGTCGCCTCACAGCTAGAAGGTCCCGGGTTCGATTCCCGCCTGGGAATGCCTTCGGTGCCTGCTGCCCTTTATGGGCCTTTCTGTGTTGAGTTTGCATGTTCTCCCTGTGTTCACCTGGGGTATCCTCCATAAAAAAACCCACTAAAAACATGCAAGAAGATCACCACCTGACCAATGGTGACAAAGGGAAGTGAGTCCCCGGCTGGCAGCCCACTGCTCCCGGTCTGCCACGGAGGAAGGACTGATGGAGGATGGATGGGTTAAACGTTAAGCATGGCGTGTGCAGTTTCCCTCTGTAACTCTGCATGTTGTGTGTAGTGACTAATAAAGGGTTGTCTTCTCTTTGAGGCTTTTAGTTCGAGGCTACATTAGCGAGCAACTAGTCTCAGACGGAGGTGTGGTCGACCAAAGTGCATCAGGGGTAATGTGGGCGCCAGGTTTTGACATGGAGTCAAAAGGTGCATTAATTTTCATCTTCTTTCACTGTCCTTTGTGAGTCAGTGTTGTAGGAGTGCGACTCTGAATCAGTGGAAACACTTCTAATTCAAAGTGATCTGCTTTTCCACAGCGATGATAATAAAACACACCAACAGTGGTGGAAAATAACCGAACACATTTATTCAAGAACTGCACGTACTCCCGTTTCCTGCTACCTTATACATCTAAGGACTCCACTACATCTCGAAGGGAAATATTGTACTTTTTACTCTGCTGCATTGGTTTCATAGCTTTGATTCAGATAAATAAGAATCAGCAAATAAGCTATGATGTAGTTTTATAGATTAAGATAAAACTGTTGATCCCTTGGGGAGCAAAATCACAAGCTACCCAGCAGATAAAGTATATGAAGTCGTTAAAGTCATGGCTTTATGTATCATTCGCTGGTAGATGTCACAGTGTACAGAGATGATTGCACTGAGAGGGCGCTGGTTACATCAGAGTCGCCCAATTTTCAGCAGGCGACTCAGTCGATTAAACTTCTTAGCGTTCCTGTAACACTGGCCTCAAACGCTGTTCCAAGGAAAACCCGAAGCAAAGCTGAAAGTTCTTGAACCTTTTGGAGTACATTCACAGTTTTGGTCTCTTTTGAAAGGTAACACTCTGAAGTTTAATCCCCAGGAATCAGAATCACTGTAACTTCTACTGGGATTGAGTAATAGAAGTTTGAACATACTGAAGTAGTTATTTTTGAATATCTTTTTTGACATATTTGATATCAAATAGATGCCT